>NC_142168.1:475061-572827 GCF_029865625.1 Vigna umbellata
AAGTGGCGAAGTGGCGAAGTGGACCAACTTAACGAAGTGGAAAAAGTTGACGAAGTTTACGAAGTTGACGAAGTGGATGAAGCTGACGAAGTGGACGAAATTGACGAAGTGGAGGAAGTGGACGACGAAGTGGAGGAAGTGGACGATATGGACGATGTGGACGATGTGGACGAAGTGGACGAAGTGGACGATGTGGACGAAGTGGAGAAAGTTAAGGAAGTGGAGGAAGTGACGGAAGTGGAGGAAATGGCGACGTGGACGAAGTTGACGAAGTGGAGGAAGTGGAGGAAGCGGTGGAATTGGAGGAAGGGGACGGAATGGACGGAGTCGACGAAGTGGACGAAGTTGACGAAGTGAAGAAGTGGAGGAAGAGGAGAAGTGGACGAAGTGGAGGAAGTGATCAAAGTTGAACGAAGTGGACGAAGTTGAGGAAGTGGACGAAGTGGAGGAAGTGGAGGAAGTGGACGAAGTGGACGAAGCGGAGGAAGTGGACGAAGTGGATCATGCGGAGGGAGTACATGAGGTGGACGAAGTGGTCGAAGTTGACAAAGTTGATGAAGTGGACAAAGTGGACAAAGTGGACGAAGTTGACGAAGTGGACGAAGTTGACGAAGCGGGACAAGCGGAGGAAGCGGAGGAAGTGGAGGAAGTGGAGGAAGAGGAGGAAGTGGACGAAGTGGAGGAAGTTGACAAAGTTGACGAAGTGGACGAAGTGGACGAAGTTGATGAAGTGGACGAAGTGGAGGAAGTGGACCAACTTAACGAAGTTGACATAGTTGACGAAGTTTACGAAATTGACGAAATGGATGAAGTTGACGAAGTGGACGAAGTTGAGGAAGTGGAGGAAGTGGAGGACGAAGTGGAGGAAGTGGAGGTAGTAAACGAAGTGGAGGAAGTAAAAGAAGTGGAAGGAATGGGGGAAGTTGACTAAATGGACGATGTTGACCAAGTGGAGGAAGTGGAGGAAGTTGACGAAGTTCAGGAAGTCGAGGAAGTGGAGGAAGTTGACGAAGTTCAGGAAGTGGGCGAACTGGGCGAAGTGGACAAAGTTGAGGAAATGGAGGAAGTGGAGGAGTGTACGAAGTGGAGAAGCGGGCGAAGTGGACGAAGTCGACGAAGTGGACGAAGTGGGGAAGTGGACGAAGTAGACGAAGTGGAGGAAGTGGACGAAGTGGACGAAGTTGACGAAGTGGACGAAGTGGAGGAAGTGGACGATGTGGACGAAGTGGAGAAAGTTGAGGAAGTGGATGAAGTGGAGGAAGTGGCGGAAATGGCGACGTGGACGAAGTTTACGAAGTGGAGGAAGTGGAGGAAGCGGTGGAATTGGAGGAAGGGGACGGTGTTGACGGAGTTGACGGAGTCGACGAAGTGGACGAAGTGGACGAAGTGGGGGAAGTTGAGGAAGTGGAGGAAGTGGACAAAGTGGCGAAGTAGCGAAGTGGCGAAGTGGCGAAGTGGCGAAGTGGACCAACTTAACGAAGTGGAAAAAGTTGACGAAGTGGATGAAGTTCACGAAGTGGACGAGGTTGAGGAAGTGGAGGAAGTGAGGACGAAGTGGAGGAAGTGGGGAAGTGGAGGAAGTGGACAAAGTGGCGAAGTAGCGAAGTGGCGAAGTGGCGAAGTGGCGAAGTGGCGAAGTGGACCAACTTAACGAAGTGGACAAAGTTGACGAAGTTTACGAAGTTGACGAAGGGGATGAAGTTGACGAAGTGGACAAAGTTGACGAAGTGGAGGAAGTGGAGGACGAAGTGGAGGAAGTGGAGGAAGTAAACGAAGTGGAGGAAGTAAAAGAAGTAGAGGAAGTGGACGAAGTTGACCAAGTGGACGATGTGGAGGAAGTAGAGGAAGTTGACGAAGTTGAGGAAGTGGAGGAAGTGGAGGAAGTGGACGAACTGCGCGAAGTGGACGAAGTGGCGAAATTGAGGAATTGGAGGTAGCGGAGGAAGTGTACGAAGTGACGAAGTAGGCGAAGTGGACGAAGTCGACGAAGTGGACGAAGTGGACGAGGTTGACGAAGCAGAGGAAGTGGACGAAGTGGACGAAGTAGCGAACTGGCGAAGTGGACGACTTTAACGAAGAGGACAAAGTTGACGAAGTGTATGAAGTGGACGAAGTGGACGAAGTGGAGGAAGTGGAAGAAGTAGACGAAGTGGAGGAATGGACTAAGTGGACGAAGTTGACCAAGTGGACGAAGTGGAGGGAAATGGAGTTAAGGAAGTGGAGGAAGTTGCGGAAGTGGCAGAAATGACGAAGTGGCGAAGTGGACGAAGCGGAGGAAGTGCAGGAAGTGGACGAAGTTTGACAAAGTTGATCAAGTGGACGAAGTTGACGAAGCGGGGCAAGCGGAGGAAGCGGAGGAATTGGAGAAGTGGAGGAAGTGGAGGAAGTGGAGGAAGAGGAGGAAGTGGACGAAGTGGACGAAGTTGACAAAGTTGAGGAAGTGGACGAAGTTGAGGAAGTGGAGGAAGTGGGGGAAGTGGCGCAGTGGAGGAAGTGGAGGAAGTGACGAAGTGGAGGAAGTTGACGAAATTGACGAAGTTGACGAAGTGGAGGAAGTGAGGAAGTGGACGAAATTGACGAAGTTGACGAGAGTGACAAAGTGGAGGAAGTGGAGGAAGTGGAGAAAGGTTAGGAAGTGGAGGAAGTTAAGGAAGTGGAGGAAGTGGCGAAGTGGAGGAAGTAGCAAAGTGGAGGAAGTGGACGAAGTGGACGAAGTGGACCAAGTAGACGGAGTTGACGGAGTTGACGAGTGCACGAAATGGCGAAGTGGATGAAGTTGACGAAGTGAAGGAAGTGGACGAAATGGCGAAGTGGCGAAGTGGACGAAGTGGAAAATGTTGATGAAGTTTAGAAAGTTGACGAAGTGGACGAAGTTGACGAAGTGGCGAAGTGGAGGAAGTAAACGAAGTGGAGGAAGTGGACTAAGTGGACGAAGTTGAGGACATGGAGGAAGTGGACGAAGTGGACGAAAGGAAAGTGGAGGACGTGTACGAAGTGGAGGAAGTAAACGAAGTGGAGGAAGTGGAGGAAGTGGACGAAGGGGACAAAGTGGAGGAAGTGTACGAAGTGGAGGAAGTGGACTAAGTGGACGAAGTTGAGGAAGTGGAGGAAGTGGACGAAGTGGACGAAGTAGACGAAGTTGACGAAGTGGAGAATGTTGTGGAAGTGGAGGAAGTGGAGGAAGTGAAGGAAGTTGAGGAATTGGCGAAGTGGACAAAGTGGACGAAGTGGAAGAAGTGGAGGAAGCGGTGGAAGTGGAGGACGTGGACGGAGTTGACGAAGTGTACGGAGTCGACGAAGTGGACGAAGTTGACGAAGTGGAGGAAGTGAAGGAAGTGGACAAAGTGGCGAAGTGGCGAAGTGGACGAAGTGGACCAACTTAACGAAGTTGACAAAGTTGACGAAGTTTACGAAATTGACGAAGTGGATGAAGTTGACGAAGTCGGCGAAGTTGAGGAAGTGGAGGATGAAGTGGAGGAAGTGGGAAGTAAACGAATTGGAGGAAATAAAAGAAGTGGAGGTAGTAAACGAAGTGGAGGAAGTAAAAGAAGTGGAGGAAGTGGGGGAAGTTCACTAAGTGGACGAAGTTGACCAAGTGGAGGAAGTGGACGAAGTTCAGGAAGTGGAGGAAGTGGCGAACTGGCGAAGTGGACGAAGTGGACAAAGTTGAGGAAATGGAGGAAGTGGAGGAAGTGCACGAAGTGGACGAAGGGGGCGAAGTGGACGAAGTGGACGAAGTGGGCGAAGTGGACGAAGTTGACGAAGTGGAGAAGTGGAGGAAGTGGACGAAGTGGACGAAGTGGATGAAGTTGACGAGGTGACGAAGTGGACGATGTGGACGAAGTGGAGAAAGTTGAGGAAGTGGAGGAAGTGGAGGAAGTGAAGGAAGTGGAGGAAATGGCGACGTGGACGAAGTTGACGAAGTGGAACGGAGTTGACGGAGTCGACGAAGTGGACGAAGTTACGAAGTGGGGGAAGTGGAGGAATGGAGGAAGTGGACAAAGTGGCGAAGTAGCAAAGTGGCGAAGTGGCGAAGTGGACCAACTTAACGAAGTGGATAAAGGTGACGAAGCTTACGAAGTTGACGAAGTGGATGAAGTTGACGAAGTGGACGGAGTTGAGGAAGTGGAGGACGAAGTGGACGAAGTGGCGAAGTGGCGAAGAGGCGAAGTGGACGAAGTGGACCAACTTAACAAGTGGAAAATGTTGATGAAGTTTACAAAGTTGGCGAAGTGGATGAAGTTGACGAAGTGGACGAAGTGGACGAAGTGGAGGAAGTAAACGAAGTGGAGGAAGTGGACTAAGTGGACGAAGTTGAGGACACGGAGGAAGTGGACGAAGGGGACGAAGTGGAGGACGTGTATGAAGTTGAGGAAGTAAACGAAGTGGAGGAAGTGGAGGAAGTGGACTAAGTGGACGAAGTTGAGGACACGGAGGAAGTGGACGAAGGGGACGAAGTGGAGGAAGTGTACGAAGTGGAGGAGGTGGAGGAAGTGGACGAAGTTGCCAAGTGGACGAATAGTAGGAAGTGGACGAAGTTGAGGAAGTGGAGGAAGTGGAGGAAGTGGACGAAGTGGAAGAAGTTGACGAAGTGGAGAAGGTTGTGGAAGTGGAGGAAGTGAAGGAAGTGGAGGAATTGGCGAAGTGGACGAAGTTGACGAAGTGGAAGAAGTGGAGGAAGCGGTGGAAGTGGAGGACGTGGACGGAGTTGACGGAGTTGACGGACTCGACAAAGTGGACGAAGTTGACGAAGTGGAGGAAGTGGAGGAAGTGGAAAAAGTGGCGAAGTGGCGAAGTGGACAAAATGGACCAACTTAACGAAGTTGACAAAGTTGACGAAGTTTACGAAATGGACGAAGTGGATGAAGTTGATGAAGTGGACGAAGTTGAGGACGTGGAGGAAGTGGAGGACGAAGTGGAGGAGGAAGTGGAGGAAGTGGAGGTAGTAAACGAAGTCGATGAAGTGGGGGAAGTTGACGAAGTGACGAAGTTGAGGACACGGAGGAAGTGGACGAAGGGGACGAAGTGTAGGACATGTACGAAGTGGAGGAAGTAAACGAAGTGGAGGAAGTAAAGGAAGTGGAGGAAGTGAACGAAGTGGAGGAAGTAAACGAAGTGGAGGAAGTGGAGGAAGTGGACTAAGTGGACGAAGTTGAGGAGACGGAGGAAGTGGACGAAGGGGACGAAGTGGAGGAAGTGTACGAAATGGAGGAAGTGGAGGAATTAAACGAAGTGGAGGAAGTGGACTAAGTGGACGAAGTTGACCAAGTGGACGAATTGGAGGAAGTGGACGAAGTTGAGGAAGTGGAGGAAGTGGACGAAGTGGAGGAAGTGGACGAAGTGGAGGAAGTTGACGAAGTGGAGGAAGTGTACGAAGTGGAGGAAGTGGGCGAAGTGGACGAAATCGACGAAGTGGACGAAGTGGACGAGGTTGACGAAGTGGAGGAAGTGGACGACGCGGAGGAAGTGCAGGAAGTGGACGAAGTGGAGGAAGTGGACGGAGTTGACGGAGTGGACGAAGTTGACTAAGTGGACGAAGTGGACGAAGTGGACAGAGTGGAGGAAGTGGAGGAAGTAGCGAAGTGGCGAAGTGGACCAACTTAACAAGTGGACAAAGTTGACGAAGTTTACGAAGTTGACAAAGTGGATGAAGTTGACGAAGTGGACGAAGTGCATGAAGTTGACGAAGTGGACGAAGTGGACAAAGTGGACGAAGTTGACGAAATTGACGAGGTTGACAAAGTGGACGAAGTTGACGAAGTGGAGAAAATGGAGAAATTTGAGGAAGTGGAGGAAGTTAAGGAAGTGGTGCAAGTGGCGAAGTGGAGGAAGTGGCAAAGTGGAGGAAGTGCAGGAAGTGGAGGTAGTGGAGGAAGTGCACGGAGTTGACAGAGTTGACGGAGTTGACGTAGTGGACGAAATGGACGAAGTGGACGAAGTGGAGGAAATAGAGAAAGTTGAGGAAGTGGAGGAAGTGGCAAAGTGGACGAAGTTCACGAGGTGGAGGAAGCGGAGGAAGCGGAAGAAGTGGCGGAAGTTGAGGAAGTGGACGGAGTTGACGGAGTCGACGAAGTGCACGAAGTTGACAAAGTGGACGAAGTGGACCAAGTGGAGGAAGTGGACGAAGTGGGGATGTGGACGAAGTGGACCAAGTTAACGAAGTGGACAAAGTTGACGAAGTTTACGAAGTTGATGAAGTTGACGAAGTGAGGAAGTAGAGGAAGTGGAGGAAGTGGAGGAAGTGGACGAATTGGACGAAGTGGAGGACGAAGTGCAGAAAGTGGACGAAGAGGAGGAAGTGGAGGAAGTGGAGGAAGTGGACGATGTTGAGTAAGTTGACAAAGTGGACGAAGTGGAGGAAATGGAGGAAGTGGACGAAGGGGACGAAGTGGAGGAAGTGTACAAAGTGGATGAACTGGGCAAGGTTGAGGAAGTGGAGGAATTTGGCGAAGTGGACGGAGTGGATGAAGTGGAGGAATTTGAGGAAGGGGAGGAAGTAGTGGAAGCGGACAAAGTGGAGGAATTGGAGGAAGTGGAGGAGGTGTACGAACTGCACAAACTGGACGAACTGGACGAAGTGCACGAAGTGGAGGAAGTGGCGAAAGTGGAGGAAGTGGGGGAAGTGGAAGAAGTGACAAAGTGGCGAAATTGACGAAGCAGAGGAAGTGTAGAAAGTGGACGAAGTGGACGAACTGGACGAACTGGGCGAAGTTGACAAAGTGGACGAAGTTGACGAAGTGGACGAAGTTGACGTAGTGCACGAAGTTGACGTAGTGGACGAAGTGGACGAAGTGGACCAATTAGACGAAGTGGAGGAAGTGGAGGAAGTGGGCGAAGTGGGCGAAGTGGGCGAAGTGGACGAAGTAGATGAAGTTGACGAAGTTGACGAAGGAAGTGGAGCAAGGGGAGGAAGTGGACGGAGTGGAGTAAGTGTACGAAGTGGACGAAGTGGAGGAAGTGGAGGAAGTGGAGGAAGTGGAGGTAGTGGAGGAAGTGGAGGAAGTGAACGAAGTGGACGAAATTGACGAAGTTGACGAAGTCTACGAAGTGGTTGAAGTGGACAAAGTGGACGAAGTTGAAGAAGTTGACGAAATTGACGAAGTTGACGAAGTGGACGAAGTTGACGAAGTGGACGAAGATGACGCAGTGGACGAAGTTGACGAAGTGAACGAAATGGACAAGTGGAGGAAATGGAGGACGTGGAGGAAGTGGAGGACGTTAAGGAAGTGAAGGAAGTGAAGGAAGTGGCGAAGTGGACTAAGTTGACGAAGTGTAGGAAGTGGAGAAAGCGGAGGAAGTGGACGAAGTTGACGAAGTGGACGAAATGGCGAACTGGCGAAGTGGAGGAAGTGGAGGAAGTAAACGAAGTGGAGGAAGTGGAGGAAGTAGAGGAAGTGGACGAAGTAGACCAAGTGGAGGAATTGTAGGTAGTGGACAAAGTTGAGGAAGTGGCAGAAGTGGAGGAAGTTGGCGAAAGTTGAGGAAGTGGAGGAAGTGGACGATGTGGACGAAGTGGAGAAAGTTGAGGAAGTGGAGGAAGTGACGGAGGTGGAGGAAATGGCGACGTGGACGAAGTTGACGAAGTGGAGGAAGTGGAGGAAGCAGTGGAATTGGACGAAGGGGACGGAGTTGACGGAGTTGACGGAGTCGACGTAGTGGACGAAGTTGACGAAGTGGAGGAAATGGAGGAAGTGGAGGAAGTGGACGAAGTGGAGGAAGTGGACAAAGTTGACGAAGTGGACGAAGTTGATGAAGCGGACGAAGTGGAGGAAGTGGACGAAGTGGAGGAAGTTGACGAAGTGCACGAAGTGGACGAAGTGGACGAAGCGGAGGAAGTGGACGAAGCGGAGGGAGTGCAAGAGGTGGACGAAGTGGTCGTTGTTGACAAAGTTGATGAAGTGGACAAAGTGGACGAAGTTGACGAAGTGGACGAAGTTGACGAAGCGGGGCAAGCGGAGGAAGTGGAAGAAGTGGAGGAAGTGGAGGAAGTGGAGGAAGAGGAGGAAGTGGACGAAGTTGATGAACTGGACGAAGTGGAGTAAGTGGAGGAAGTGGTCGAAGTTGACGAAGTGGACGAAGTGGAGGAAGTGGAGAAACTTGTGGAAGTGGAGGAAGTGGAGGAAGTGAAGGAAGTGGAGGAATTGGCGAAGTGGACGAAGTTGAGGAAGTGGCGGAAGCGGTGGAAGTGGAGGAAGTGGACAGAGTTGACGGAGTTGACGGAGTCGACGAAGTGGACGAAGTTGACGAAGTGGAGGAAGTGGAGGGAAGTGGGGGAAGTGGACGAAGTTGAGGAAGTGAAGGAAGTAGAGGAAGTGGGCGAACTGGGCGAAGTGGACGAAGTGGACAAAGTTGAGGAAATGGAGGAACTGTACGAAGTGGACGAAGTGGGCGAAGTGGACGAAGTGGACGAAGTGAGCGAAGTGGACGAAGTGGACGAAGTTGACAAAGTGGAGGAAGTGGACGAAGTGGAGGAAGTAGAGGAAGTGGACGAAGTGGAGGAAGTGGAGGAAGTGGAGGAAGTGGACGATGTGGACGAAGTGGAGCAAGTTGAGGAAGTGGAGGAACTGGAGGAAGTGAAGGAAGTGGAGGAAATGGCGACGTGGACGAAGTTGACGAAGTGGAGGAAGAGGAGGAAGCGGCTGAATTGGAGGAGGGGGACGGAGTTGACGGAGTCGATGAAGTGGACGAAGTTGACGAAGTGGAGGAAGTGGAGGAAGAGGAGGAAGTGGAGGAAGTGGAGGAAGTTGATAAAGTTGACGAAGTGGACAAAGTTGATGAAGTGGACGAAGTGGACGAACTGGAGGAAGTGGAGGAAGTGGAGGAAGTGGAGAAAGGTGTGGAAGTGGAGGAGGTGGAAGAAGTGAAGGAAGTGGAGCAATTGGCGAAGTGGACGAAGTTGACGATGTGGAAGAAGTGGAGGAAGCGGTGGAAGTGGAGGACGTTGATGGAGTTGATAAAGTGGAGGAAGTGACGAAGTGGACGATGTGGACCAACTTAACGAAGTTGACAAAGTTGACGAAGTTTAAGAAATTGACGCAGTGGATGAAGTGGACGAAGTGGACGAAGTTGAGGAAGTCGAGGAAGTGGAGGACGAAGTGGAGGAAGTGGAGGTAGTAAACGAAGTGGAGGAAGTAAAAGAAGTGGAGGAAGTGGGGGAAGTTGACTAAGTGGACGAAGTTGACCAAGTGGAGGAAGTGGACGAAGTGGAGGAAGTAGAGGAAGTGGACGAAGTGGAGGAAGTGGAGGAAGTGGAGGAAGTGGACGATGTGGACGAAGTGGAGCAAGTTGAGGAAGTGGAGGAAGTGGAGGAAGTGAAGGAAGTGGAGGAAATGGCGACGTGGACGAAGTTGACGAAGTGGAGGAAGAGAAGGAAGCGGCTGAATTGGAGGAGGGGGACGGAGTTGACGGAATCGATGAAGTGGACGAAGTTGACGAAGTGGAGGAAGTGGAGGAAGTGGAGGAAGAGGAGGAAGTGGAGGAAGTGGAGGAAGTTGATAAAGTTGACGAAGTGGACAAAGTTGATGAAGTGGACGAAGTGGACGAACTGGAGGAAGTGGAGGAAGTGGACGAAGTGGAGAAAGGTGTGGAAGTGGAGGAGGTGGAAGAAGTGAAGGAAGTGGAGCAATTGGCGAAGTGGACGAAGTTGACGATGTGGAAGAAGTGGAGGAAGCCGTGGAAGTGGAGGACGTTGACGGAGTTGATGAAGTGGAGGAAGTGACGAAGTGGACGATGTGGACCAACTTAACGAAGTTGACAAAGTTGACGAAGTTTAAGAAATTGACGAAGTGGATGAAGTGGACGAAGTGGACGAAGTTGAGGAAGTCGAGGAAGTGGAGGACGAAGTGGAGGAAGTGGAGGTAGTAAACGAAGTGGAGGAAGTAAAAGAAGTGGAGGAAGTGGGGGAAGTTGACTAAGTGGACGAAGTTGACCAAGTGGAGGAAGTGGAGGAGGTGGACGAAGTTCAGGAAGTGGAGGAAGTGGGCGAACTAGGCGAAGTGGACGAAGTGGACAAAGTTGAGGAAATGGAGGGAGTGGAGGAAGTGTACGAAGTGGACGAAGTGGACGATGTGGACCAACTTAACGAAGTTGACAAAGTTGACGAAGTTTAAGAAATTGACGAAGTGGATGAAGTGGACGAAGTGGACGAAGTTGAGGAAGTCGAGGAAGTGGAGGACGAAGTGGAGGAAGTGGAGGTAGTAAACGAAGTGGAGGAAGTAAAAGAAGTGGAGGAAGTGGGGGAAGTTGACTAAGTGGACGAAGTTGACCAAGTGGAGGAAGTGGAGGAGGTGGACGAAGTTCAGGAAGTGGAGGAAGTGGGCGAACTAGGCGAAGTGGACGAAGTGGACAAAGTTGAGGAAATGGAGGGAGTGGAGGAAGTGTACGAAGTGGACGAAGTGGACGAAGTGGGCGAAGTGGACGATGTTGACGAAGTTGACGAAGTGGAGGAAGTGGACGATGTGGACGAAGTGGAGAAAGTTGAGGAAGTGGAGGAAGTGGAGGAAGTGAAGGAAGTGGAGGAAATGGCGACGTGGACGAAGTTGACGAAGTGGAGGAAGCGGTGGAATTGGAGGAAGGGGACGGTGTTGACGGAGTTGACGGAGTCGACAAAGTGGACGAAGTTGACGAAGTGGGGTAAGTGGAGGAAGCTGAGGAAGTGGACAAAGTGGCGAAGTAGCGAAGTGGCGAAGTGGCGAAGTGGCGAAGTGGACCAACTTAACGAAGTGGACAAAGTTGACGAAGTGGAGAAAGTGGAGGAAGTGGACGAAGTGGACGAAGTGGAGGACGAAGTGGAGGAAGTGGAGGAAGTGGAGGTAGTAAACGAAGTCGAGGAAGTAAAAGAAGTGGAGGAAGTGGGGGAAGTTGACGAAGTGGACGAAGTTGAGTACATGCAGGAAGTGGACGAAGTGGACAAAGGGGACAAAGTGGAGGAAGTGACCGAAGTGGAGGAAGTAAACGAAGTGGAGGAAGTAAACGAAGTGGAGGAAGTGGACTAAGTGGACGAAGTTGAGGACACGGATGAAGTGGACGAAGGGGACGAAGTGGAGGAAGTGTACGAAGTGGAGGAAGTGGAGGAATTAAACGAGGTGGAGGAAGTGGAGGAAGTGGACTAAGTGGACGAAGTTGACCAAGTGGAGAAACTTGTGGAAGTGGAGGAAGTGTACGAAGTGGAGGAAGTGGGCGAAGTGGACGAAATTGACGAAGTGGACGAAGTGGACGAGGT
This sequence comes from Vigna umbellata, assembly GCF_029865625.1. Classification (NCBI taxonomy): domain Eukaryota; kingdom Viridiplantae; phylum Streptophyta; class Magnoliopsida; order Fabales; family Fabaceae; genus Vigna; species Vigna umbellata. The sequence goes on from NC_142168.1 coordinate 486,283, forward strand.
TGACGAAGTGGAGTAAGTGGAGGAAGCGGAGGAAGTGTAGGAAGTGGACGAAGTGGAGGAAGTGGACGGAGTTGACGGAGTGGACGAAGTTGACTAAGTGGAGGAAGTGGACAAAGTGGAGGAAGTGGAGGAAGCGGAGGAAGCGGAGGAAGTGGAGGAAGTAGCGAAGTGGCGAAGTGGACGAAGTGGTCCAACTTAACGAAGTGGACAAACTTGACGAAGTTTACGAAGTTGACGAAGTGGATGAAGTTGACGAAGTGGACGAAGTGGACAAAGTGGAATTGAAGTGGACGAAGTTGACGAAATTGACGAGGTTGACAAAGTGGACGAAGTTGACGAAGTGGAGAAAATGGAGAAATTTGAGGAAGTGGAGGAATTAAGGAAGTGGTGCAAGTTGCGAAGTGGAGGAAGTGGCAAAGTGGAGGAAGTGCAGGAAGTGGAGGTAGTGGAGGAAGTGCACGGAGTTGACGGAGTTGACGTAGTGGACGAAATGGACGAAGTGGAGGAATTAGAGGAAGTTGAGAAAGTGGAGGAAGTGGCAAAGTGGACGAAGTTGACGAAGAGGAGGAAGCGGAAGAAGTGGCGGAAGTTGAGGAAGTCAACGGAGTTGACGGAGTCGGCGAAGTGCACGAAGTTGACAAAGTGGACGAAGTGGACCAAGTTAACGAAGTGGACAAAGTTGACGAAGTTTACGAAGTTTACGAAGTGGACGAAGTTGACGAAGTGGAGGAAGTAGAGGAAGTGGAGGAGGTGGAGGAAGTGGACGAATTGGACGAAGTAGAGGACGAAGTGCAGAAAGGGGACGAAGAGGAGGAAGTGGAGGAAGTGGAGGAAGTGGACGATGTTGAGTAAGTTGACAAAGTGGACGAAGTGGACGAAATGGAGGAAGTGGACGAAATGGAGGAAGTGGACGAAGGGGACGAAGTGGAAGAAGTGTACAAAGTGGATGAACTGGGCAAGGTTGAGGAAGTGGAGGAAGCAGACGAAGCGGGCAAAGTGGACGGAGTGGATGAAGTGTAGGAAGTTGAGGGAGGAAGGGGAGGAAGTAGAGGAAGCGGAGGAAGCAGACGAAGTGGAGGAATTGGAGGAAGTGGAGGAGGTGTACGAACTGGACGAACTGGACGAAGTTCACGAAGTGGAGGAAGTGGCGAAAGTGGAGGAAGTGGCGAAAGTGGAGGAAGTGGGGGAAGTGGAAGAAGTGACAAAGTGGCGAAATGGACGAAGCAGAGGAAGTGTAGGAAGTGGACGAAGTGGAGGAACTGGACGAAGTTGACAAAGTGGACGAAGTTGACGAAGTGGACGAAATTGACGTAAAGGAGGAAGTGGAGGAAGTGGGCGAAGTGGGCCAATTAGACGAAGTGGAGGAAGTGGAGGAAGTGGAGGAAGTGGGTGAAGTGGACGAAGTGGATGAAGTTGAGGAAATTGACGAAGTGGACGACGTGGAGGAAGTGGAGGAAGCGGAGGAAGCCGAGGAAGCCGAGGAAGCGAAGGAAGTGGTGCAAGGGGAGGAAGTGGAGGGAGTGGAGTAAGTGTACGAAGTGTACGAAGTGTACGAAGTGGACGAAGTGGACAAAGTGGACGAAGTGGACGAAGTGGACGAAGTGGACGAAGTGGACGAAGTGGACGAAGTGGACGAAGTGGACGAAGTGGACGAAGTGGACGAATTGGAGGTAGTGGAGGAAGTGGAGGAAGTGGACTAAGTGGAGGAAGTTGACTAAGTGGACAAATTGGAGGAAGTGGACGAAGTTGAGGAAGTGTAGGAAGTGGACGAAGTTGACGAAGTGGAGAAAGTTGTGGAAGTGGAGGAAGTGAAGGAAGTGGAGGAATTGGCGAAGTGGACGAACTTGACGAAGTGGACGAACTTGACGAAGTGGAAGAAGTGGAGGAAGCGGTGGAAGTGGAGGACGTGGACGGAGTTGACTGAGTCGACGAAGTGGTCGAAGTTGACGAAGTGGAGGAAGTGGTGGAAGTGGAAAAAGTGGTAAAGTGGCGAAGTGGACGAAGTGGACCAACTTAACGAAGTTGACCATGTTGACGAAGTTACGAAATTGACGAAGTGGATGAAGTTGACGAAGTTGACGAAGTTGACGAAGTGGACGACGTGGAGGAAGTGGAGGAAGCGGAGGAAGCCGAGGAAGCCGAGGAAGCGAAGGAAGTGGAGCAAGGGGAGGAAGTGGAGGGAGTGGAGTAAGTGTACGAAGTGTACGAAGTGTACGAAGTGTACGAAGTGGACGAAGTGGACGAAGTGGACGAAGTGGACGAAGTGGACAGAGTGGACGAAGTGGACGAACTGGACGAAGTGGACGAAGTGGACGAAGTGGAGGAAGTGCAGGTAGTGGAGGAAGTGGAGGAAGTGAACGAAGTGGACGAAGTGGACGAAATTGACGAAGTTGACGAAGTCTACGAATTGGTCGAAGTGGATAGAGTGGACGAAGTTGAAGAAGTTGACGAAATTGACGAAGTTGACGAAGTGGACGAAGTTTACGAAGTGGACGAAGTGAACGAAATAGACAAGTGGAGAAAGTTGAGGAAGTGGAGGAAGTGGAGGAAGTGGAGGAAGTGAAGGAAGTGGCGAAGTGGACGAAGTTGACGAAGTGGAGGAAGTGGAGAAAGCGGAGGAAGTGGACGAAGTGGACAGAGTTGACGAAGTGGACGAAGTTGACGAAGTGGAGGAAATGGACGAAATGGCGAATTGACGAAGTGGCGAAGGGGTGAAGTGGCGGAGTGGCGAAGTGGACGATGTGGACCAACTTAACGATGTGGACAAAGTTGACGAAGTTTACGAAGTTGACGAAGTGGATGAAGTTGACGAAGTGGACGAAGTGGAGGACGAAGTGGAGGACGAAGTGGAGGAAGTGGAGGAAGTGGACGAATTGGACGAAGTGGAGGACGAAGTGCAGAAAGTGGACGAAGAGGAGGAAGTGGAGGAAGTGGACGATGTTGAGTAAGTTGACAAAGTGGAGGAAGTGGAGGAAATGGAGGAAGTGGACGAAGGGGACGAAGTGGAGGAAGTGTACAAAGTGGATGAACTGGGCAAGGTTGAGGAAGTGGAGGAATTGGGCGAAGTGGACGGAGTGGATGAAGTGGAGGAATTTGAGGAAGGGGAGGAAGTAGTGGAAGCGGACGAAGTGGAGGAATTGGAGGAAGTGGAGGAGGTGTACGAACTGCACAAACTGGACGAACTGGACGAAGTTCACGAAGTGGAGGAAGTGGCGAAAGTGGAGGAAGTGGCGAAAGTGGAGGAAGTGGGGGAAGTGGAAGAAGTGACAAAGTGGCGAAATTGACGAAGCAGAGGAAGTGTAGAAAGTGGACGAAGTGGACGAACTGGACGAACTGGGCGAAGTTGACAAAGTTGACAAAGTGGACGAAGTTGACGAAGTGGACGAAGTTGACGTAGTGGACGAAGTTGACGTAGTGGACGAAGTGGACGAAGTGGACCAATTAGACGAAGTGGAGGAAGTGGAGGAAGTGGGCGAAGTGGGCGAAGTGGGCGAAGTGGACGAAGTAGATGAAGTTGACGAAGTTGACGAAGGAAGTGGAGCAAGGGGAGGAAGTGGACGGAGTGGAGTAAGTGTACGAAGTGGACGAAGTGGAGGAAGTGGAGGAAGTGGAGGAAGTGGAGGTAGTGGAGGAAGTGGAGGAAGTGAACGAAGTGGACGAAATTGACGAAGTTGACGAAGTCTACGAAGTGGTTGAAGTGGACAAAGTGGACGAAGTTGAAGAAGTTGACGAAATTGACGAAGTTGACGAAGTGGACGAAGTTGACCAAGTGGACGAAGATGACGCAGTGGACGAAGTTGACGAAGTGAACGAAATGGACAAGTGGAGGAAATGGAGGACGTGGAGCAAGTGGAGGACGTGAAGGAAGTGAAGGAAGTGAAGGAAGTGGCGAAGTGGACTAAGTTGACGAAGTGTAGGAAGTGGAGAAAGCGGAGGAAGTGGACGAAGTGGACGGAGTCGACGAAGTGGACGAAGTTGACGAAGTGGACGAAATGGCGAACTGGCGAAGTGGAGGAAGTGGAGGAAGTAAACGAAGTGGAGGAAGTGGAGGAAGTAGAGGAAGTGGACGAAGTAGACCAAGTGGAGGAATTGTAGGTAGTGGACAAAGTTGAGGAAGTGGCGGAAGTGGAGGAAGTTGGCGAAAGTTGAGGAAGTGGAGGAAGTGGACGATGTGGACGAAGTGGAGAAAGTTGAGGAAGTGGAGGAATTGACGGAGGTGGAGGAAATGGCGACGTGGACGAAGTTGACGAAGTGGAGGAAGTGGAGGAAGCAGTGGAATTGGACGAAGGGGACGGAGTTGACGGAGTTGACGGAGTCGACGTAGTGGACGAAGTTGACGAAGTGGAGGAAGTGGAGGAAGTGGAGGAAGTGGACGAAGTGGAGGAAGTGGACAAAGTTGACGAAGTGGACGAAGTTGATGAAGCGGACGAAGTGGAGGAAGTGGAGGAAGTGGAGGAAGTTGACGAAGTGCACGAAGTGGACGAAGTGGACGAAGCGGAGGAAGTGGACGAAGCGGAGGGAGTGCAAGAGGTGGACGAAGTGGTCGTTGTTGACAAAGTTGATGAAGTGGACAAAGTGGACGAAGTTGACGAAGTGGACGAAGTTGACGAAGCGGGGCAAGCGGAGCAAGCGGAGGAAGTGGAAGAAGTGGAGGAAGTGGAGGAAGTGGAGGAAGAGGAGGAAGTGGACGAAGTTGATGAACTGGACGAAGTGGAGTAAGTGGAGGAAGTGGTCGAAGTTGACGAAGTGGACGAAGTGGAGGAAGTGGAGAAACTTGTGGAAGTGGAGGAAGTGGAGGAAGTGAAGGAAGTGGAGGAATTGGCGAAGTGGACGAAGTTGAGGAAGTGGCGGAAGCGGTGGAAGTGGAGGAAGTGGACAGAGTTGACGGAGTTGACGGAGTCGACGAAGTGGACGAAGTTGACGAAGTGGAGGAAGTGGAGGGAAGTGGGGGAAGTGGACGAAGTTGAGGAAGTGAAGGAAGTAGAGGAAGTGGGCGAACTGGGCGAAGTGGACGAAGTGGACAAAGTTGAGGAAATGGAGGAACTGTACGAAGTGGACGAAGTGGGCGAAGTGGACGAAGTGGACGAAGTGAGCGAAGTGGACGAAGTGGACGAAGTTGACAAAGTGGAGGAAGTGGACGAAGTGGAGGAAGTAGAGGAAGTGGACGAAGTGGAGGAAGTGGAGGAAGTGGAGGAAGTGGACGATGTGGACGGAGTGGAGCAAGTTGAGGAAGTGGAGGAAGTGGAGGAAGTGAAGGAAGTGGAGGAAATGGCGACGTGGACGAAGTTGACGAAGTGGAGGAAGAGGAGGAAGCGGCTGAATTGGAGGAGGGGGACGGAGTTGACGGAGTCGATGAACTGGACGAAGTTGACGAAGTGGAGGAAGTGGAGGAAGTGGAGGAAGAGGAGGAAGTGGAGGAAGTGGAGGAAGTTGATAAAGTTGACGAAGTGGACAAAGTTGATGAAGTGGACGAAGTGGACGAACTGGAGGAAGTGGAGGAAGTGGAGGAAGTGGACGAAGTGGAGAAAGGTGTGGAAGTGGAGGAGGTGGAAGAAGTGAAGGAAGTGGAGCAATTGGCGAAGTGGACGAAGTTGACGATGTGGAAGAAGTGGAGGAAGCGGTGGAAGTGGAGGACGTTGACGGAGTTGATGAAGTGGAGGAAGTGACGAAGTGGACGATGTGGACCAACTTAACGAAGTTGACAAAGTTGACGAAGTTTAAGAAATTGACGAAGTGGATGAAGTGGACGAAGTGGACGAAGTTGAGGAAGTCGAGGAAGTGGAGGACGAAGTGGAGGAAGTGGAGGTAGTAAACGAAGTGGAGGAAGTAAAAGAAGTGGAGGAAGTGGGGGAAGTTGACTAAGTGGACGAAGTTGACCAAGTGGAGGAAGTGGACGAAGTGGAGGAAGTAGAGGAAGTGGACGAAGTGGAGGAAGTGGAGGAAGTGGAGGAAGTGGACGATGTGGACGAAGTGGAGCAAGTGGAGGAAGTGGAGGAAGTGGAGGAAGTGAAGGAAGTGGAGGAAATGGCGACGTGGACGAAGTTGACGAAGTGGAGGAAGAGGAGGAAGCGGCTGAATTGGAGGAGGGGGACGGAGTTGACGGAGTCGATGAAGTGGACGAAGTTGACGAAGTGGAGGAAGTGGAGGAAGTGGAGGAAGAGGAGGAAGTGGAGGAAGTGGAGGAAGTTGATAAAGTTGACGAAGTGGACAAAGTTGATGAAGTGGATGAAGTGGACGAACTGGAGGAAGTGGAGGAAGTGGAGAAAGGTGTGGAAGTGGAGGAGGTGGAAGAAGTGAAGGAAGTGGAGCAATTGGCGAAGTGGACGAAGTTGACGATGTGGAAGAAGTGGAGGAAGCGGTGGAAGTGGAGGACGTTGACGGAGTTGATGAAGTGGAGGAAGTGACGAAGTGGACGATGTGGACCAACTTAACGAAGTTGACAAAGTTGACGAAGTTTAAGAAATTGACGAAGTGGATGAAGTGGACGAAGTGGACGAAGTTGAGGAAGTCGAGGAAGTGGAGGACGAAGTGGAGGAAGTGGAGGTAGTAAACGAAGTGGAGGAAGTAAAAGAAGTGGAGGAAGTGGGGGAAGTTGACTAAGTGGAGGAAGTGGAGGAGGTGGACGAAGTTCAGGAAGTGGAGGAAGTGGGCGAACTAGGCGAAGTGGACGAAGTGGATAAAGTTGAGGAAATGGAGGGAGTGGAGGAAGTGTACGAAGTGGACGAAGTGGACGAAGTGGGCGAAGTGGACGATGTTGACGAAGTTGACGAAGTGGAGGAAGTGGACGATGTGGACGAAGTGGAGAAAGTTAAGGAAGTGGAGGAAGTGGAGGAAGTGAAGGAAGTGGAGGAAATGGCGACGTGGACGAAGTTGACGAAGTGGAGGAAGCGGTGGAATTGGAGGAAGGGGACGGTGTTGACGGAGTTGACGGAGTCGACAAAGTGGACGAAGTTGACGAAGTGGGGTAAGTGGAGGAAGCTGAGGAAGTGGACAAAGTGGCGAAGTAGCGAAGTGGCGAAGTGGCGAAGTGGACCAACTTAACGAAGTGGACAAAGTTGACGAAGTGGAGAAAGTGGAGGAAGTGGAGGAAGTGGACGAAGTGGAGGAAGTGGAGGAAGTGGAGGAAGTGGAGGTAGTAAACGAAGTCGAGGAAGTAAAAGAAGTGGAGGAAGTGGGGGAAGTTGACGAAGTGGACGAAGTTGAGTACATGGAGGAAGTGGACGAAGTGGACAAAGGGGACAAAGTGGAGGACGTGTACGAAGTGGAGGAAGTAACCGAAGTGGAGGAAGTAAACGAAGTGGAGGAAGTAAACGAAGTGGAGGAAGTGGACTAAGTGGACGAAGTTGAGGACACGGATGAAGTGGACGAAGGGGACGAAGTGGAGGAAGTATACGAAGTGGAGGAAGTGGAGGAATTAAACGAGGTGGAGGAAGTGGAGGAAGTGGAGGAAGTGGACTAAGTGGACGAAGTTGACCAAGTGGAGAAACTTGTGGAAGTGGAGGAAGTGTACGAAGTGGAGGAAGTGGGCAAAGTGGACGAAATTGACGAAGTGGACGAAGTGGACGAGGTTGACGAAGTGGAGGAAGTGGAGGAAGCGGAGGAAGTGTAGGAAGTGGACGAAGTGGAGGAAGTGGACGGAGTTGACGGAGTGGACGAAGTTGACTAAGTGGAGGAAGTGGACAAAGTGGAGGAAGTGGAGGAAGCGGAGGAAGTGGAGGAAGTAGCGAAGTGGCGAAGTGGACGAAGTGGACCAACTTAACGAAGTGGACAAACTTGACGAAGTTTACGAAGTTGACGAAGTGGATGAAGTTGACGAAGTGGACGAAGTGGATGAAGTTGACGAAGTGGACGAAGTGGACAAAGTGGAATTGAAGTGGACGAAGTTGACGAAATTGAGGAGGTTGACAAAGTGGACGAAGTTGACGAAGTGGAGAAAATGGAGAAATTTGAGGAAGTGGAGGAAGTTAAGGAAGTGGTGCAAGTTGCGAAGTGGAGGAAGTGGAGGAAGTGGAGGTAGTGGAGGAAGTGCACGGAGTTGACGGAGTTGACGTAGTGGACGAAATGGACGAAGTGGACGAAGTGGAGGAATTAGAGGAAGTTGAGAAAGTGGAGGAAGTGGCAAAGTGGACGAAGTTGACGAAGAGGAGGAAGCGGAAGAAGTGGCGGAAGTTGAGGAAGTCAACGGAGTTGACGGAGTCGGCGAAGTGCACGAAGTTGACAAAGTTGAGTACATGGAGGAAGTGGACGAAGTGGACAAAGGGGACAAAGTGGAGGACGTGTACGAAGTGGAGGAAGTAACCGAAGTGAAGGAAGTAAACGAAGTGGAGGAAGTAGAGGAAGTGGACTAAGTGGACGAAGTTGAGGACACGGATGAAGTGGACGAAGGGGACGAAGTGGAGGAAGTGTACGAAGTGGAGGAAGTGGAGGAATTAAACGAGGTGGAGGAAGTGGAGGAAGTGGACTAAGTGGACGAAGTTGACCAAGTGGAGAAACTTGTGGAAGTGGAGGAAGTGTACGAAGTGGAGGAAGTGGGCGAAGTGGACGAAATTGACGAAGTGGACGAAGTGGACGAGGTTGACGAAGTGGAGGAAGTGGAGGAAGCGGAGGAAGTGTAGGAAGTGGACGAAGTGGAGGAAGTGGACGGAGTTGACGGAGTGGACGAAGTTGACTAAGTGGAGGAAGTGGACAAAGTGGAGGAAGTGGAGGAAGCGGAGGAAGTGGAAGAAGTAGCGAAGTGGCGAAGTGGACGAAGTGGACCAACTTAACGAAGTGGACAAACTTGACGAAGTTTACGAAGTTGACGAAGTGGATGAAGTTGACGAAGTGGACGAAGTGGATGAAGTTGACGAAGTGGACGAAGTGGACAAAGTGGAATTGAAGTGGACGAAGTTGACGAAATTGAGGAGGTTGACAAAGTGGACGAAGTTGACGAAGTGGAGAAAATGGAGAAATTTGAGGAAGTGGAGGAAGTTAAGGAAGTGGTGCAAGTTGCGAAGTGGAGGAAGTGGCAAAGTGGAGGAAGTGCAGGAAGTGGAGGTAGTGGAGGAAGTTGACGGAGTTGACGGAGTTGACGTAGTGGACGAAATGGACGAAGTGGACGAAGTGGAGGAATTAGAGGAAGTTGAGAAAGTGGAGGAAGTGGCAAAGTGGACGAAGTTGACGAAGAGGAGGAAGCGGAAGAAGTGGCGGAAGTTGAGGAAGTCAACGGAGTTGACGGAGTCGGCGAAGTGCACGAAGTTGACAAAGTGGACGAAGTGGACCAAGTTAACGAAGTGGACAAAGTTGACGAAGTTTACGAAGTGGACGAAGTTGACGAAGTGGAGGAAGTAGAGGAAGTGGAGGAGGTGGAGGAAGTGGACGAATTGGACGAAGTAGAGGACGAAGTGCAGAAAGTGGACGAAGAGGAGGAAGTGGAGGAAGTGGAGGAAGTGGACGATGTTGAGTAAGTTGACAAAGTGGACGAAGTGGACGAAATGGAGGAAGTGGACGAAGGGGACGAAGTGGAAGAAGTGTACAAAGTGGATGAACTGGGCAAGGTTGAGGAAGCGGAGGAAGCAGGCGAAGCGGGCAAAGTGGACGGAGTGGATGAAGTGGAGGAAGTTGAGGGAGGAAGGGGAGGAAGTAGAGGAAGCGGAGGAAGCAGACGAAGTGGAGGAATTGGAGGAAGTGGAGGAGGTGTACGAACTGGACGAACTGGACGAAGTTCACGAAGTGGAGGAAGTGGCGAAAGTGGAGGAAGTGGCGAAAGTGGAGGAAGTGGGGGAAGTGGAAGAAGTGACAAAGTGGCGAAATGGACGAAGCAGAGGAAGTGTAGGAAGTGGACGAAGTGGAGGAACTGGACGAAGTTGACGAAGTGGACGAAGTTGACGTAAAGGAGGAAGTGGACGAAGTGGACGAAGTGGAGGAAGTGGACGGAGTGGACCAATTAGACGAAGTGGAGGAAGTGGAGGAAGTGGGCGAAGTGGGCGAAGTGGACGAAGTGGATGAAGTTGAGGAAGTTGACGAAGTGGACGACGTGGAGGAAGTGGAGGAAGCGGAGGAAGCCGAGGAAGCCGAGGAAGCGAAGGAAGTGGAGCAAGGGGAGGAAGTGGAGGGAGTGGAGTAAGTGTACGAAGTGTACGAAGTGGACGAAGTGGACGAAGTGGACGAAGTGGACGAAGTGGACGAATTGGAGGTAGTGGAGGAAGTGGAGGAAGTGGACTAAGTGGAGGAAGTTGACTAAGTGGACAAATTGGAGGAAGTGGACGAAGTTGAGGAAGTGGAGGAAGTGGACGAAGTTGACGAAGTGGAGAAAGTTGTGGAAGTGGAGGAAGTGAAGGAAGTGGAGGAATTGGCGAAGTGGACGAACTTGACGAAGTGGAAGAAGTGGAGGAAGCGGTGGAAGTGGAGGACGTGGACGGAGTTGACGGAGTCGACGAAGTGGACGAAGTTGACGAAGTGGAGGAAGTGGTGGAAGTGGAAAAAGTGGTAAAGTGGCGAAGTGGACGAAGTGGACCAACTTAAGGAAGTTGACCATGTTGACGAAGTTACGAAATTGACGAAGTGGATGAAGTTGACGAAGTTGACGAAGTGGACGACGTGGAGGAAGTGGAGGAAGCGGAGGAAGCCGAGGAAGCCGAGGAAGCGAAGGAAGTGGAGCAAGGGGAGGAAGTGGAGGGAGTGGAGTAAGTGTACGAAGTGTACGAAGTGTACGAAGTGTACGAAGTGTACGAAGTGGACGAAGTGGACGAAGTGGACGAAGTGGACGAAGTGGACGAAGTGGACGAAGTGGACGAAGTGGACGAACTGGACGAAGTGGACGAAGTGGACGAAGTGGACGAAGTGGACGAAGTGGAGGAAGTGCAGGTAGTGGAGGAAGTGGAGGAAGTGAACGAAGTGGACGAAGTGGACGAAATTGACGAAGTTGAGGAAGTCTACGAATTGGTCGAAGTGGATAGAGTGGACGAAGTTGAAGAAGTTGACCAAATTGACGAAGTTGACGAAGTGGACGAAGTTTACGAAGTGGACGAAGATGACGAAGTGGACGAAGTGAACGAAATGGACAAGTGGAGAAAGTTGAGGAAGTGGAGGAAGTGGAGGAAGTGAAGGAAGTGGCGAAGTGGACGAAGTTGACGAAGTGGAGGAAGTGGAGAAAGCGGAGGAAGTGGACGAAGTGGACAGAGTTGACGAAGTGGAGGAAATGGACGAAATGGCGAATTGACGAAGTGGCGAAGGGGTGAAGTGGCGGAGTGGCGAAGTGGACGATGTGGACCAACTTAACGATGTGGACAAAGTTGACGAAGTTTACGAAGTTGACGAAGTGGATGAAGTTGACGAAGTGGAGGAAGTGGAGGACGAAGTGGAGGAAGTGGAGGAAGTGGAGGAAGTAAACGAAGTGGAGGAAGTGGACGAAGTAGACCAAGTGGAGGAATTGGAGGTAGTAGACGAAGTTGAGGAAGTGGAGGAAGTGGGCGAACTGGGCGAAGTGGACGAAATTGACGAAGTGGACGAAGTGGACGAAGTGGCGAAGTGGCAAAGTGGACGAAGTGGACCAACTAAACGTTTACGAAGTTGACGAAGTGGATGATGTTGACGAAGTGGAGGAAGTGGACGAATTGGACAAAGTCGACGAAGTTGACGAAATTGACGAAGTTGACAAAGTGGAGGAAGTTGACGAAGTTGACGAAGTTAAGGAAGTGGAGGAAGTGGCGAAGTGGAGGAAGTGGCGAATTGGAGGAAGTGGCGAAGGGGAGGAAGTGGAGGAAGTGGCGGAGGTGCACGGAGTTGACGGAGTTGACGGAGTGGACGATGTTGACGAAGTGGATGAAGTGGACGAAGTTAAGGAAGTGGAGGAAGTGGAGGAAAAGGAAAAAGATGACGAAGTTGAGGAAGTGGACGGAGTTGACGAAGTGGACGAAGTGCACGAAGTGGGCAAAGTGCACGAAGTGGATGAAGTGCACGAAGTGGAGCAAGTGCAGGAAGTGGACAAAGTGGGTTAGTGGACAAAGTGGACCAAGTTAACGAAGTGGAAAAGTTGACGAAGTTTGCGAAGTTGACGAAGTGGACGAAGTTAACGAAGTGGAGGAACTGGACCAAGTGGTCGAAGTGGACGAAGAGGACGAAGTGGAGGACGAAGTGCAGGAAGTGGACGAAGTGGAAGAAGTGGAGGAAGTGGACGAAGTTGAGGAAGTTGACAAAGTGGACGAAGTGGACGAAATGGAGAAAATGGAGGAAGGGGACGAAGTGGAGGAAGTGTACAAAGTGGACGGACGAAGTGGCCAAAGTGGAGGAAGTGGAGGAAGCGGGCGAAGTGGGCGAAGTGCACGAAATGGATGAAGTGGAGCAAGTTGAGGAAGGGGAGGAAGTAGAGGAAGGGGAGGAAGTAGAGGAAGCGGAGGAAGCAGACGAAGTGGAGGAAGTGGAGGAAGTGTACGAAGTGGACGAACTGGACGAAGTTCACGAAGTGGAGGAAGTGGCGGAAATGGAAGAAGTGGGTGAAGTGGAAGAAGTGACGAGGTGGCGAAATGGACGAAGCAAAGGAAGTGTAGCAAATGCACGAAGTGGACGACGTGGACGACGTGGACGAACTGGAAGAAGTTCACAAACTTGACAAAGTGGACCAAGTTGACGAAGTGGAGTTAGTTGACGAAGTGAAGGAAGTGGAGGAAGTTGACTAAGTGGAGGAAGTGGAGGAAGTGCAGGAAGTGGACTAAGTGGACGAAGTGGAGGAAGTGGAGGAGGTGGAGGAAGTGGCGAAGTGGAGGAAGTGGAGGATGTTGAGGAAGTGGACGGAGTGGACGAAGGTGACGAAGTCGAGGAAGTAGAGGAGGTGGAGGAAGTGGACGAAATGGACGAAGTGGAGGAAGTGGAGGAAGTAAACGAAGTGCAGGAAGTAAACGAAGTGGACGAAGTGGACTAAGTGGACGAAGTTGACCAAGTGAATGAAGTGGAGGAAGTGAACGAAATTGACGAAGTCTACGAAGTTGACGAAGTTGACGAAGTTGATGAAGTTGACGAAGTTGATGAAGTTGACGAAGTTGACGAAGTGGATGAAGTTGACGAAGTGGAGTTAGTTGACGAAGTGAAGGAAGTGGAGGAAGTGGAGGAAGTGGAGGAAGTGGACTAAGTGGACGAAGTGGAGGAAGTGGACGATGTGGAGGAAGTGGACGGAGTTGACGGAGTGGACGAAGTTGACCAAGTGGAGGAACTAGAGGAGGTGGAGGAAGTGGACGAAATGGACGAAGTGGAGGAAGTGGAGGAAGTAAACGAAGTGAAGGAAGTAAACGAAGTGGAGGAAGTGGACGAAGTGGACGAAGTTGAGCAATTGGAGGAAGTGGGGGAAGTGGAGGAAATGGGTGAAGTGGACAAAGTTGACGAAGTGGACGAAGTTGAGGAAACGGAGGAAGTGGACGAAGGGGACGACGTGGACGAAGTGCACGAAGTGGAGGAAGTGGACGAAGTGGAGGAAGAAGCGGACGAGGTGGAGGAAGTGGAGGAAGTGGAGGAAGTTGACGAAGTGGAGGAAGTGGAGGAAGTTGACGAAGTGGACGAAGTTGACGAAGTGGAGGAAGTGGAGGAAGCAGAGGAAGTGGAAGAAGTTGAGGAAGTGGAGGAAGTGGGCGAAGTGGACAAAGTGGACGAAGGGGACGAAGTTGACGAATGGACGAAGTTGAGGAGGTGGACGAAGTGGTGGAAGTGGAGGAGGAAGTGGTGGAAGTGTACGAAGTGGAGGAAGTCGAGGATGTGGAGGAGGTGGAGGAAGTTGACGAAGTGGAGGAAGTGGAGGACGTGGACGATGTGGAGGAAGTGAACGAAGTGGACGAAGTGGGCGAAGTGCGCAAAGTGGAGGAAGTGGGCGAAATGGGCAAAGTGGGCGAAGTGGGCGAAGTGGACGAAGTTGAGGAAGTGGACGAAGTAGAGGAAGTGGAGGAAGTTGAGAAAGTTGACGAAGTGGACGAAGTGGATGAAGTGAGCGAAGTGGGCGAAGTTGACGAAGTTGACGAAGTGGAGGAAGGGACGACGTGGAGGAAGTGGGAAGTGGACAAAGTTGAGGAAGCGGAGGAAGCGTTGGAAGTGGAGGAAGCAGAGGAAGCGAAGGAAATGGAGGAAGTGGACGAAATGGACGAAGTGGAGGAAGTGGAGGAAGTAAACGAAGTGCAGGAAGTAAACGAAGTGGAGGAAGTGGACTAAGTGGACGAAGTTGACCAAGTGAATGAAGTGGAGGAAGTGAACGAAGTGAACGAAATTGACGAAGTGTACGAAGATGACGAAGTTGACGAAGTTCACGAAGTTGACAAAGTTGACGAAGTGGATGAAGTTGATGAAGTTGACGAAGTTGACGAAGTGGAGTTAGTTGACGAAGTGAAGGAAGTGGAGGAAGTTGACTAAGTGGAGGAAGTGGAGGAAGTGGACTAAGTGGACGAAGTGGAGGAAGTGGAGGAGGTGGAGGAAGTGGCGAAGTGGAGGAAGTGGCGAAGTGGAGGAAGTCGAGGAAGCGGAGGATGTGGAGGAAGTGGACAGAGTGGACGGAGTGGACGAAGTTGACGAAGTGGAGGAAGTAGAGGAGGTGGAGGAAGTGGACGAAATGGACGAAGTGGAGGAAGTGGAGGAAGTGGAGGAAGTAAACGAAGTGCAGGAAGTAAACGAAGTCGAGGAAGTGGACTAAGTGGACGAAGTTGACCAAGTGAATGAAGTGGAGGAAGTGGACGAAGTTGAGCAATTGGAGGAAGTGGGGGAAGTGGAGGAAATGGGTGAAGTGGACAAAGTTGACGAAGTGGACGAAGTTGAGGAAACGGAGGAAGTGGACGAAGGGGACGACGTGGACGAAGTGCACGAAGTGGAGGAAGTGGACGAGGTGGAGGAAGTGGAGGAAGTGGAGGAAGTTGACGAAGTGGAGGAAGTGGAGGAAGTTGAGGAAGTGGAGGAAGTGGAGGAAGTGGACTACGTGGACGAAGTTGACGAAGTGGAGGAAGTGGAGGAAGCGGAGGAAGTGGAAGAAGTTGAGGAAGTGGGCGAAGTGGACGAAGTGGACGAAGGGGACGAAGTGGATGAAGTTGACGAAGTGGACGAAGTTGAGGAAGTGGACGAAGTGGTGGAAGTGGAAGAGGAAGTGGTGGAAGTGTACGAAGTGGAGGAAGTCGAGGATGTGGAGGAGGTGGAGGAAGTTGACGAAGTGGAGGAAGTGGAGGAAGTGGAGGATGTGGAGGATGTGGAGGAAGTGAACGAAGTCGACGAAGTGGGCGAAGTGCGCGAAGGGGACGAAGTGGAGGACGTGGGCGAAATGGGCGAAGTGGGCGAAGTGGGCGAAGTGGACGAAGTGGAAGAAGTGGAGCAAGTGGCGAAGTGGACGAAGTTGACGAAGTGGAGGAAGCGGAGGAAGCGGAGGAATCGAAGGAATTGAAGGAATCGAAGGAAGCGGAGGAAGCGGAGGAATCGAAGGAATCGAAGGAAGCGGAGGAAGCGCAGGAAGTGGAGGAAGTGGAGGGAGCGGAGGAAGTCTACGAAGTGGAGGAAGTTGAGGAAGTGGAGGAAGTCTACGAAGTAGAGGAAGTGGAGGAAGTTGACGAAGAAGTGTACGAGGTGGACGAAGTGGAGGAAGTGGACGAAGCGGACGAAGTGGAGGAAGTGGAGGAAGTGGACAAAGTTGACGAAGTTGAGGAAGTGGACGGAGTTGACGAAGTTGAGGAAGTGGACGAAGTTGACGAAGTGGAGGAAGTTCACGAAGTGGGCGAAGTTGACGAAGTTGACGAAGTGGGCGAAGTCTACGAAGTTCACGAAGTGGACGAAGTGGACGAAGTTGACGAAATTGACGAAGTTCACGAAGTGGACCAAGTGGAGAAAGTTGATGAAGTGGACGAAGTTGACGAAGTGGTCGAAGTGGACGAAGTGGAGGAAGTGGATGAAGTGGCGAAGTCGGCGAAGTGGACGAAGTGGACGAAGTGGACGAGGTGGACGAGGTGGACGAAGTCTACGAAGTGGACGAAGTGGACATAGTGGAGGAAGATGAAGAAGTGGAGGAAGTGGAGGAAGAGGAGAAAGTGGAGGAAGTTGAGGAAGTGCAGGAAGTGGACGAAGTGGAGAAAGTGCAGGAAGTGGAGGAAGAGGAGGAAGTGGAGGAAGAAGTAGACGAAGTGGAGCAAGTGGAGGAAGTGGAGGAAGTTGAAGAAGTTGAAGAAGTTGACGAAGTGGATGAACTGGATAAAGTTGACGAAGTGGAGGAAGTGGAGAAAGCGGAGGAAGTGGACGAAGTGGACGAAGTTGACGAAGTGGAGGAAGTGGAGGAAGTGTACGAAGTTGACGAAATGGAAGAAGTGGAGGAAGTGGAGGAAGTGGAGGAAGTGGAGGAAGTGGAAGAAGTGCAGGAAGTGCAGGAAGTGGGCGAAGTTGACGAAGTGGAGGAAGTGGAAGAAGTGTACGAAGTTGACGAAATGGACGAAGTGGAGGAAGTGGAGGAAGTGGAAGAAGTGGAGGAAGTGCAGGAAGTGGACGAAGTGGGCGAAGTTGGCAAAGTTGGCGAAGTGGACGAACTGGACGAAGTGGACGAAGTGGACGAAGTGGAAGAAGTGTATGAACTTGAAGAAGTGGAGGAAGTGGAGAAAGTGGACAAAGCTGACAAAATTGACGAACTAGAGGAAGTGGAGGAAGTGGAGGAAGAGGGGGAAGTGAAGGAAGTGGAGGAAGTGGAGGAAGTGGTGCAAGTGGACGAAGTTGACGAAGTTGATGAATTGAAGGAAGTGGTGGAAGTGGAGGAAATGAAGGTAGTTGACGAAGTGGACGAAGTGTATAAAGTGGAAGAAGTCGACGAAGTGGAGGAATAGGGGGAAGTGGAGGAAGTGGACGAAGTTGACAAAGTTGACGAACTAGAGGTAGTGGAGGAAGTTGATGAAGTGGATGAAGTGGAGGAAGTGGAGGAAGTGGAGGAAGTGGCGGAAGTGGACGAAGTGGACGAAGTGGACGAAGTTGAGGAAGAATTGGACGAAGTGGAGGAAGTGGATGAAGTGGAGGAAGTTGAAGAAGTTGAAGAAGTTGACGAAGTGGATGAAGTGGATATATTGACGAAGTGGAGGAAGTGGAGAAAGTGGAGAGTGGACGAAATTGACGAAGTGGAGGAAGTGGAGGAAGTGGAGGAAGTAGAGGAAGTGTACGAAGTTGACGAAATGGACGAAATGGACGAAGTGGAGGAAGTGCAGGAAGTGGGTGAAGTGCGCGAAGTGGACGAAGTTGACGAAGTTGACAAAGTGGACGATGTTGAGGAAGTTGACGAAGTGGACGAAGTGGGCGAAGTTGGCGAAGTTGGCGAAGTGGACGAAGTGGAAGAAGTGTATGAAGTTGACGAACTGGACGAAGTGGACGAAGGGGACGAAGTTGACAAAATTGACGAACTAGAGGAAGTGGAGGAAGTGAAGGAAGTTGAAGAAGTGGATGAAGTGGACGAAGTGGGTGAAGTGGGCGAAGCTGGGGAAGTGGACGACGTAGACGAAGTGGAAGAAATGTACGAAGTGGGTGGAAATGGAAAAGTGGACGAAGTTGACGAAGCGGAGGAAGCGTAGGAAGCGGAGGAAGCGCAGGAAGCGGAGGAAGCGCAGGAAGCGGAGGAAGCGCAGGAAGCGCAGGAAGCGCAGGAAGCGGAGGAAGTGGAGGAAGTGGAGGAAGTGTACGAAGTGGAGGAAGTGGAGGAAGTGGAAGAAGTGGCGAAGTTGACGAAGTGAAAGAAGTGGAGGTAGTGGAGGAAGTGGAGGAAGTGGAGGAGGTGGAGGACGTGGAGAAGTGGCGAAGTGGAAGAAGTTGACAAAGTGGGCGAAGCGGAGGAAGCGAAGGAAGCGGAGGACGTGGAGGAAGTGGACGAAGTTGACGAAGTCGACGAAATGGACAAAGTGGAGCAAGTGGACGAAGTTGACGAAGTGGACGAAGTGGACGAAGCGGACGAAATGAACAAAGTGGGACGAATTGGACGAAGTGGAGGAAGTGGACGAAGTTGACGAAGTGGACGACGTGTATAATGTTGACGAAGTAGACGAGGTGGAGGAAGTGGACGAAGTTGACAAATTTTACGAACTAGAGGAAGTGGAGGAAAAGGAGGAAATGGAGGAAGTTGATGAAGTGAAGGAAGTGCAGGAAGTGGAGGAAGTGGACGAAGTTGACGAAGTGGCCAAAGTGGACGAAGTCGACGAGGTTGATGAAGTGGAGCAAGTGGAGAAGTGGACGAAGTTGACGAAGTGGATGAAATTGACGAAATGGACGAATTGGAGGGAGTGGAGGAAGTGAACGAAGCGGAGGAAGAAGTGAACGAAGTGGACAAAGTGATCAAGGTGGAGGAAGTGGAGGAAGTTGACGAAGTGGATGAAGTGTATAAAGTTGACGAAGTGGACAAAGTGGAGGAAGTGGACGAAGTTGACAAAGTTGACGAACTCGAGGACGAAGTGGAGAAAGTGGAGGAAGTTGAGGTAGTGGACGAAGTGGAGGAAGTGGACGATGTGGAGGAAGTGGAGGAAGTGGGCGAAGTGGGCGAAGTGGGCGAAGTTGACGAAGTTGACGAAGTGGACGAAGTGGATGGAGTGGACGGAGTGGACGGAGTGGACGAAGTGGGGGAAGTGGACGAAGTGGAGGAAGTGGCGAAGTGGACGAAGTTGACGAAGCGGAGGAAGCGGAGCAAGCGCAGGAAGCGGAGGAAGCGGAGCAAGCGCAGGAAGCGGAGCAAGCGGAGCAAGCGGAGGAAGTGGACGAAGTTGACGAAGTGGAGGAAGTGAAGGAAGTGGAGGAAGCGTACGAAGTTGTCGAAATGGACAAAATGGACGAAGCGGAGGAAGTGGAGGAAGTGCAGGAAGTGGAAGAAGTGGAGGAAGTGAGGAAGTGGGCGAAATGGGCGGAGTGGACGCAGTGGACGAAGTTGACGAAGTGGGCGAAGTGGACGAAGTTGACAAAGTGGACGATGTGGAGGAAGTTGACGAAGTGGACGAAGTGGGCGAAGTGGGCGAAATTGGCGAAGTGGACGAAGTGGATGAAGTGGGCGAAGTGGGCGAAGTGGGCGAAGTTGGCGAAGTGGACGAAGTGGAAGAAGTGTATGACGTTGACGAAGTGGAGGAAGTGGAGGAAGTGGAGGAAGTGGACGAAGCTGATAAAATTGACGAACTAGAGGAAGTGGAGGAAGTGGAGGAAGTGGGGGAAGTGAAGGAAGTGGAGGAAGTGGAGGAAGTGGAGGAAGCGTTGCAAGTGGACGAAGTTGATGAAATGAAGGAAGTGGTGGAAGTGGAGGAAGTGGAAGAAGTTGATGAAGTTGAGGAACTTGACGATGTGGACGAGGTAGACGAAGTGTACGAAGTGGACGAAGTGGATGAAGTTGACAAGTTGACGAAGTTGACGAAGTGGAAGAAGTGGAGGAAGTGGAGGATGTGGACGAAGCTGAGGAAGTTGACGACGTGGACGAAGTTGACAAAGTGGACGAAGTTGACGAAGTGGACGAAGTGGACGAAATGGACGAAGTGGAGGAAGTCGATAAATTGGACGAAGTGGAGGAAGTGGAGGAAATCGACGAAGTGGAGGAAGTTGACGAAGTGGACGAAGTGTATAAAGTGACGAAGTCGACGAACTGGAGGAATAGGGGGAACTGGAGGAAGTGGACAAAGTTGACAAAGTTCACGAACTGCAGGAAGTGGAGGAAGTGGAGGAAGTTGAAAAAGTGCATGAAGTGGACGAAGTGGAGGAAGTAGAGGAAGTTGATGAAGTAGGCGAAGTCGGCGAAGTGGACGAACTCAACGAAGTGGACGAAGTGGACGAAGTGGACAAAGTGGACGAAGTGGACGAGGTGGACGAAGTCTACGAAGTGGACGAACTGGACATAGTGGAGGAAGATGACGAAGTTGAGGAAGTGGAGGAAGTGGAGGAAGTTGAGGATGTGGGGGAAGTGGACGAAGTGGAGAAAGTAGAAGAAGTGGAGGAAGTGGCGGAAGTGGACGAAGTGGAGGAAGAAGTAGAGGATGTGCAGGAAGTGGAGGAAGTTGAAGACGTTGACAAAGTGGATGAAGTGGATAAAGTTGACGAAGTGGAGGAAGTGAAGGAGGTGGACGAAGTGGAGGAAGTGGAGGAAGTGGAGGAAGTGTACGAAGTTGACGAAATGGACGAAGTGGAGGAAGTGGAGGAACTGGAGGAAGTGGAGGAAGTGGAAGAAGTGCAGGAAGTGGGGGAAGTGGGCGAAGTGGACGAAGTTGACAAAGTGGACGATGTGGAGGAAGTTGACGAAGTGGACGAAGTGGGCGAAGTTGGCGAAGTTGGCGAAGTGGACGAAGTGGACGAAGTGGACGAAGTTGACAAAATTGACGAACTAGAGGAAGTGGAGGAAGTGGAGGAAGTGGAGGAAGTTGAAGAAGTGGATGAAGTGGACGAAGTGGGCGAAGTGGGCGAAGCTGGCGAAGTGGACGAAGTGGAAGAAATGTACGAAGTGGACGAAATGGAAAAGTGGACGAAGTTGACATAGCGGAGGAAGCGGAGGACGTGGAGGAAGTGGACGAAGTTGACGAAGAGGACGAGGTGGACG
The DNA here is from genome assembly GCF_029865625.1 of Vigna umbellata. Lineage (NCBI taxonomy): Eukaryota > Viridiplantae > Streptophyta > Magnoliopsida > Fabales > Fabaceae > Vigna > Vigna umbellata. Next base: position 506,792 of record NC_142168.1, read on the forward strand.
AAGTTGACGAAGTGGACGAAGTGGACGAAGTGGACGAAGTGGACGAAGTGGACGCAGGGGACGAAGTGGACGAAGTGGACGAAGTGGACGAAGGGGACGAAGTGGAGCAAGTGAACGAAGTTGACGAAGTGGACGAAGTTGACGAAGTGGACGAAGCGGAGGAAGCGAAGGAAGCGGAGGACGTGGAGGAAGTGGACGAAGTTGACGAAGTGGACGAGGTGGACGAAGTGGACGAAGTGGACGAAGTGGATGCAGGGGACGAAGTGGACGAAGTGGACGAAGGGGACGAAGTGGAGCAAGTGAACGAAGTTGACGAAGTGGACGAAGTGGACGAAGTGGACGAAGCGGACGAAATGGACGAAGTGGGAGGATTTGGACGAAGTGGAGGAAGTGGACGAAGTGGAGGAAGAAGTGGACGAAATGGAGAAAGTGGAGGAAGTGGAGGAAGTGGAGGAAGTTGACGAAGTGGACGAAATGGAGGAAGTGGAGGAAGTGGAGGAAGTGGAGGAAGTTGACGAAGTGGACGAAGTGTATAGTGTTGACGTAGTGGTCGAGGTGGAGGAATTGGACGAAGTTGACAAAGTTGACGAACTGGAGGAAGTGGAGGAAAAGGAGGAAGTGGAGGAAGTGGAGGAAGTGGACGAAGCGGAGGAAGCGAAGGAAGTGGAGGAAGTGGACGAAGGTGACGAAGTGGCCGAAGTAAACGAAGTCGACGATGTTGACAAAGTGGAGCAAGTGGAGAAGTGGACGAAGTTGACGAAGTGGATGAAATTGACGAAATGGACGAATTGGAGGAAGTGGAGGAAGTGGACGAAGTGGAGGAAGAAGTTGACGAAGTGGACAAAGTGATGAAGGTGGAGGAAGTGGAGGAAGTGGAGGAAGTTGACGATGTGGACGAAGTGTATTAAGTTGACGAAGTGGACAAAGTGGAGGAAGTGGGCGAAGTTGACAAAGTTGACGAACTCGAGGAAGTGGACGAAGTTGAGGAAGTGGAGGAACTTGACGTAGTGGACGAAGTGGACAAAGTGGACGATGTGGAGGAAGTGGAGGAAGTGGATAAAGAGGATAAAGTTGACGAAGTGGAGGAAGTTGAGGAGGTGGACGAAGTTGACGAAGTGGAGGAAGTGGAGGAAGCATACGAAGTTGACGAAGTGGAGGAAGTGAAGGAGTGGATGAAGTTGACGAAGTGGCCGAAGTGGACGAAGTCGACGATGTTGACGAAGTGGAGCAAGTGGAGAAGTGGACGAAGTTGACGAAGTGGATGAAATTGACGAAATGGACGAATTGGTGGAAGTGGAGGAAGTGGACGAAGTGGAGAAAGTAGAAGAAGTGGAGGAAGTGGAGGAAGTGGCGGAGGTTGAAGAAGTTGAAGAAGTTGACGAAGTGGATAAAGTTGACGAAGTGGAGGAAGTGGAGGAGGTGGACGAAGTTGACGAAGTGGAGGAAGTGGAGGAAGTGGAGGAAGTGGAGGAAGTGCATGAAGTGGAAGAAGTGGACGAAGTTGACGAAGCGAAGGAAGTGAAGGAAGTGGACGAAGTTGACGAAGTGGAGGAAGTGGAGGAACCATACGAAGTTGACGAAATGGACGAAATGGACAAAGTGGAGGAAGTGGAGGAAGTGGAGGAGGTGGAAGAAGTGGAAGAAGTGGAGGAAGTGGAGGAAGTGGGGGAAGTGGGCGAAGTGGACGAAGTGGACGAAGTGGACGAAGTTGACAAAGTGGACAATGTGGAGGAAGTTGACGAAGTGGACGACGTTGGCGAAGTGGAGGAAGTGGAGGAAGTGGAAGAAGGGTATGAAGTTGACGAAGTGGACGAAGTGGACGAAGTGGAGGAAGTGGACGAAGCTGATAAAATTGATGAACTAGAGGAAGTGGAGGAAGTGGGGGAAGTGAAGGAAGTGGAGGAAGTGGAGGAAGTGGAGGAAGTGGTGCAAGTGGACGAAGTTGACGAAGTTGATGAAGTTGATGAAATGAAGGAAGTGGTCGAAGTGGAGGAAGTGGAAGAAGTTGACGAACTTGAGGAAGTTGACGATGTGGACGAGGTGGACGAAGTGTACGAAGTGGACGAAGTGTACGAAGTGGACGAAGTGGATGAAGTTGACAAGTTGACGAAGTTGACGAAGTGGAAGAAGTGGAGGATGTGGACGAAGCTGAGGAAGTTGACGAAGTGGACGAAGTTGACAAAGTGGACGAAGTTGATGAAGTGGACGAAGTGGACGAAATGGACGAAGTAGACGAATTGGACGAAGTGGAGGAAGTGGAGGAAATCGACGAAATGGAGGAAGAAGTGGAGAAATTGGAGGAAGTGGAGGAAGTTGACGAAGTGGATGAAGTGTATAAAGTGGACGAAGTCGACGAACTGGAGGAATAGGGGGAAGTGGAGGAAGTGGACGAAGTTGTCGAAGTGGAGGAAGTGGATGAAGTGGCGAAGTCGGCGAAGTCGGCGAAGTCGGCGAAGTCGGCGAAGTGGACGAAGTGGACGAAGTGGACGAGGTGGACGAGGTGGACGAAGTCTACGAAGTGGATATAGTGGAGGAAGATGACGAAGTTGAGGAAGTGGAGGAAGTGGAGGAAGTTGAGGAAGTGGAGAAAGTGGACGAAGTGGACGAAGTGGAGAAAGTAGAAGAGGTGGAGGAAGTGGAGGAAGTGGCGGAAGTGGACGAAGTGGAGGAAGAAGTGGAGGAAGTGGAGGAAGTGGAGGAAGTTGAAGAAGTTGAAGAAGTTGACGAAGTGGATGAAGTGGATAAAGTTGACGAAGTGGAGGAAGTGGAGAAAGTGGTGATAGTGGACGAAGTTGACGAAGTGGAGGAAGTGGAGGAAGTGTACGAAGTTGACGAAATGGACGAAATGGACGAAGTGGAGGAAGTGGAGGAAGTGGAGGAAGTGGAAAAAGTGGAGGAAGTGCAGGAAGTGGGCGAAGTGGGCGAAGTGGACGAAGTGAACGAAGTTGACAAAGTGGACGATGTGGACGAAGTTGACGAAGTGGATGAAGTGGGTGAAGTTGGCGAAGTTGGCGAAGTGGACAAAGTGGACGAAGTGTATGAAGTTGATGAAGTGGACGAAGTGGAGGAAGTGGAGGAAGTGGACGAAGTTGACGAAACTGACGAACTAGAGGAAGTGGAGGAAGTGGAGTAAGTTGAAGAAGTGGATGAAGTGGACGAAGTGGGCGAAGTGGGCGAAGCTAGCGAGTGGACGAAGTGGAAGAAATGTACGAAGTGGAGGAAATGGAAAAGTGGATGAAGTTGACGAAGCGGAGGAAGTGTAGGAAGCGGAGGAAGCGGAGGAAGTGCAGGAAGCGGAGGAAGTGGAGCGAGTGTACGAAGTGGAGGAAGTGGAGGAACTGGAGGAAGTGAAGGAAGTGGAGGAGGTGGAGGAAGTTGAAAAAGTGGACGAAGTGGCGAAGTGGACGAAGTTGACGAAGTGAAGGAAGTGGAGGTAGTGGAGGAAGTGGAGGAAGTGGATGAGGTGGAGGACGTGGAGAATTGGCGAAGTGGACGAAGAGGAGGAAGCGAAGGAAGCGGAGGACGTAGAGGAAGTGGACAAAGTGAACGAAGTGGCAAAATGGACGAGGTGGACGAAGTTGACGAAGTGGACGAAGTGGACGAAGTGGACGAAGTTGAGGAAGTTGACAAAGAGGACGAGGTGGACGAAGTGGACGAAGTGTATAAAGTTGACGAAGTGGACAAAGTGGAGGAAGTGGAGGAAGTGGACGAAGTAGACAAAGTTGACGAACTCGAGGAAGTGGACGAAGTGGAGAAAGTGGAGGAAGTTGACGTAGTGGAGGAAGTGGAGGAAGTGGACGATGTGGAGGAAGTGGAGGAAGTGGGCGAAGTGGGCGAAGTGGGCGAAGTTGACGAAGTTGACGAAGTGGACGGAGTGGACGGAGTGGACGAAGTGGGGGAAGTGGAGGAAGTGGAGGAAGAGGCGAAGTGGACGAAGTTGACCAAGTTGACGAAGCGGAGGAAGCAGAGCAAGTGCAGGAAGCGGAGGAAGTGGACGAAGTTGACGAAGTGGAGGAAGTGAAGGAATGAAGTTGTCGAAATGGACAAAATGGACGAAGTGGAGGAAGTGGAGGAAGTGAACGAAGTGGAAGAAGTGGAGGAAGTGGAGGAAGTGGGTGAAGTGGGCGGAGTGGACGCAGTGGACGAAGTTGACGAAGTTGACGAAGTTGACGAAGTTGACGATGTGGACGAGGTGGACGAAGTGTACGAAGTGGACGAAGTGGATGAAGTTGACAAGTTGACGAAGTTGACGAAGTGAAAGAAGTGGAGGAAGTGGACGAAGCTGAGGAAGTTGACGAATTGGACGAAGTTGACAAAGTGGACGAAGTGGACGAAGTGGACGAAATGGACGAAGTGGACGAATTGGACGAAGTGGAGGAAGTGGAGGAAATCGATGAAGTGGAGGAAGTTGACGAAGTGGACGAAGTGTATAAAGTGGATGAAGTCGACGAACTGGAGGAATAGGGTGAACTGGAGGAAGTAGACAAAGTTGACGAACTGGAGGAAGTGGAGGAAGTTGAAAAAGTTGATGAAGTGGACGAAGTGGACGAAGTGGAGGAAGAAGAGGAAGTGGATGAAGTAGGCGAAGTCGGCGAAGTGGACGAACTCAACGAAGTGGACGAAGTGGACGAAGTGGACGAAGTGGACGAAGTGGACGAAGTGGACGAGGTGGACGAGGTGGACGAAGTCGACGAAGTGGACGAAGTGGACATAGTGGAGGAAGATGACGAAGTTGAGGAAGTGGAGGAAGTGGAGGAAGTGGACGAAGTGGACGAAGTGGAGAAAGTAGAAGAAGTGGAGGAAGTGGATAAAGTGGATAAAGTTGACGAAGGGGAGGAAGTGGAGGAGGTGGACGAAGTGGAGGAAGTGGAGGAAGTGTACGAAGTTGACGAAATGGACGAAATGGATGAAGTGGAGGAAGCGTAGGAAGCGCTGAAAGCGGAGGAAGTGGAGGAAGTGGAGGAAGTGTACGAAGTGGAGGAAGTGAAGGAAGTGTACGAAGTGGAGGAAGTGGAGGAAATGAAGGAAGTGGAGGAAGTGGAGGAAGTGGATAAAGTGGACGAAGTAGCGAAGTGGACGAAGTTGACGAAGTGGACAAAGTGATGAAGGTGGAGGAAGTGGAGGAAGTTGACGAAGTGGACGAAGTGTATAAAGTTGACGAAGTGGACAAAGTGGAGGAAGTGGACGAAGTTGACAAAGTTGACGAACTCGAGGAAGTGGACGAAGTGGAGGAAGAGGAGGAAGTTGACGTAGTGGACGGAGTGGACGAAGTGGAGGAAGTGGACGATGTGGAGGAAGTGGAGGAAGTGGAGGAAGTTGAGGAAGTGGACGAAGTTGACGAAGTGGAGGAAGTGGAGGAAGTGGAGGAAGTGTATGAAGTTGACGAAATGGACGAAATGGACGAAGTGGAGGAAGTGGAGGAAGCGGAGGAAGTGCAAGAAGTGGACGAAGTGGACGAAGCGGAGGAAACGGAGGAAGTGGACGAAGTTGACGAAGTGGAGGAAGTGGAGGAAGCATACGAAGTTGAGGAAATGGACGAAATGGACAAAGTGGTGGAAGTGGAGGAAGTGGAGGAAGTGGAAGAAGTGGAAGAAGTGGAGGAAGTGGAGGAAGTGGGGGAAGTGGGCGAAGTGGACGAAGTTGACGAAGTGGACGAAGTTGACAAAGTGGACGATGTGGAGGAAGTTGGCGAAGTGGACGCGTGGGCGAAGTTGGCGAAGTGGACGAAATGGACGAAGTGGAGGAAGTGGAGGAAGTGGAAGAAGTGGACGAATTTGACGAAGCGGAGGAAGCGGAGGAAGTGGACGAAGTTGACGAAGTGGAGGAAGTGGAGGAAGCATACGAAGTTTAGGAAATGGACGAAATGGACAAAGTGGTGGAAGTGGAGGAAGTGGAGGAAGTGGAAGAAGTGGAGGAAGTGGAGGAAGTGGGGGAAGTGGGCGAAGTGGACGAAGTGGACGAAGTGGACGAAGTGGACGAAGTGGACGAAGTGGACGAAGTGGACGAAGTGGTGGAAGTGGAGGAAGTGGAGGAAGTGGAAGAAGTGGAGGAAGTGGAGGAAGTGGGGGAAGTGGGCGAAGTGGACGAAGTGGACGAAGTGGACGAAGTGGACGAAGTGGACGAAGTGGACGAAGTGGACGAAGTGGACGAAGTGGACGAAGTTGACGAAGTGGACGAAGTGGACGAAGTGGACGAAGTTGACAAAGTGGACGATGTGGAGGAAGTTGACGAAGTGGACGAAGTGGGCGAAGTTGGCGAAGTGGACGAAGTGGACGAAGTGGAGGAAGTGGAAGAAGTGTATGAAGTTGACTAAGTGGAAGAAGTGGACGAAGCTGATAAAATTGATGAACTAGAGGAAGTGGAGGAAGTGGGGGAAGTGAAGGAAGTGGAGGAAGTGAAAGAAGTTGACGAACTTGAGGAAGTTGACGATGTGGACGAGGTGGACGAAGTGGATGAAGTTGACAAGTTGACGAAGTTGACGAAGTGGAAGAAGTGGAGGAAGTGGAGGAAGTGGAGGATGTGGACGAAGCTGAGGAAGTTGACGAAGTGGACGAAGTTGACAAAGTGGACGAAGTTGACGAAGTGGACGAAGTGGACGAAATGGACGAAGTGGACGAATTGGACGAAGTGGAGGAAGTAGAAAGTGGAGGAAGTGGAGGAAATCGATGAAGTGGAGGAAGAAGTGGAGAAATTGGAGGAAGTAGAGGAAGTTGACGAAGTGGATGAAGTGTATAAAGTGGACGAAGTCGACGAACTGGAGGAATAGGGGGAAGTGGAGGAAGTGGTCGAAGTTGTCGAAGTGGAGGAAGTGGAGGAAGTGGATGAAGTGGCGAAGTCGGCGAAGTCGGCGAAGTGGACGAAGTGGACGAAGTGGACATAGTGGGGGAAGATGACGAAGTTGAGGAAGTGGACGTAGTGGACGAAGTTGAGGAAGTTGAGGAAGTGGAGGAAGTGGACGAAGTGGAGAAAGTAGAAAAAGTGGAGGAAGTGGAGGAAGTGGCGGAAGTGGACGAATTGGAGGAAGAAGTGGAGGAAGTGGAGGAAGTTGAAGAAGTGGAGGAAGTGGAGGAAGTTGAAGAAGTTGAAGAAGTTGACGAAGTGGATGAAGTGGATAAAGTTGACGAAGTGGAGGAAGTGGACGAAGTTGACGAAGTGGAGGAAGTGGAGGCAGTGGAGGAAGTATACGAAGTTGACGAAATGGACGAAATGGACGAAGTGGAGGAAGTGGAGGAAGTGGAGGAAGTGGAAAAAGTGGAGGAAGTGCAGGAAGTGGGCGAAGTGGACGAAGTTGACGAAGTGGACGAAGTGGACAAAGTGCGATGTGGAGGAAGTTGACGAAGTGGACGAAGTGGGTGAAGTTGGCGAAGTTGACGAAGTGGACGAAGTGGACGAAGTGTATGAAGTTGACGAAGTGGACGAAGTGGAGGAAGTGGAGGAAGTGGAGTACGTTGAAGAAGTGGATGAAGTGGATGAAGTGGATGAAGTGGACGAAGTGGGCGAAGTGGGCGAAGCTGGCGAGTGGACGAAGTGGACGAAGTGGAAGAAATGTACGAAGTGGAGGAAATGGAAAAGTGGACGAAGTTGACGAAGCGGAGGAAGCGCAGGAAGCGGAGGAAGCAGGGGAAGTGCAGGAAGCGGAGGAAGTGGAGGAAGTGTACGAAGTGGAGGAAGTGGAGGAAGTGAAGGAAGTGGAGGAAGTGGAGGAAGTGGAAAAAGTGGACGAAGTGGCGAAGTGGACGAAGTTGACGAAGTGAAGGAAGTGGAGGTAGTGGAGGAAGTGGAGGAAGTGGAGGAGGTGGAGGACGTGGAGAAGTGGCGAAGTGGACGAAGTGGAAGAAGTTGACGAAGTGGACGAAGCGGAGGAAGCGAAGCAAGCGGAGGACGTAGAGGAAGTTGACGAAGTTGAGGAAGTGGACGAGGTGGACGAAGTTGACGAAGTGGACGAAGTGGACGAAGTTGAGGAAGTTGACGAAGTGGACGAGGTGGACGAAGTGGAGCAAGTGAACGAAGTTCACGAAGTGGACGAAGTTGACAAACTGGACGAAGTGGACGAAGCGGAGGAAATGGACGAAGTGGGACGAATTGGACGAAGTGGAGGAAGAAGTGGACGAAGTGGAGAAAGTGGAGGAAGTAGAGGAAGTTGATGAAGTGCACGAAGTGTATAATGTTGACAAAGTGGACGAACTTGACAAAGTTGACGAATTGAGGAAGTGGAGGAAAAGGAGGAAGTGGAGGAAGTGGACGAACTGGAGGAAGTGGAGGAAGTGGACGAAGCGGAGGAAGCGGAGGAAGTGGAGGAAGTGGACGAAGTTGACGAAGTGGAGGAAGTGGACGAAGTGGAGGAAGTGGAGGAAGTGGAGGAAGTGGACGAAGTTGACGAAGTGGCCGAAGTGGACGAAGTCGACGATGTTGACGAAGTGGAGCAAGTGGAGAAGTGGACGAAGTTGACGAGGTGGATGAAATTAACGAAATGGACGAATTGGAGGAAGTGGAGGAAGTGGACGAAGTGGAGGAAGAAGTGGACGAAGAGGACAAAGTGATGAAGGTGGAGGAAGTGGAGGAAGTTGACGAAGTGGACAAAGTGGACGAAGTGGAGGAAGTGGACGAAGTGGACGAAGTTGAAAAAGTTGACGAACTCGAGGAAGTGGACGAAGTGGAGGAACTTGACGTAGTGGACGAAGTGGACGAAGTGGAGGAAGTGGACGATGTGGAGGAAGTGGAGGAAGTGGGCGAAGTGGGCGAAGTTGACGAAGTGGATGATTGGATGAAGTGGACGGAGTTGACGGAGTGGACGAAGTGGGGGAAGTGGAAGAAGTGGAGGAAGTGGCGAAGCGGAGGGAGCGGAGCAAGCGCAGGAAGCGGAGGAAGCGGAGCAAGCGGAGGAAGTGGAGGAAGTGTACGAAGTGGACGAAGTGGACGAAATGGATTAAATGAAGGAAGTGGAGGAAGTGGAGGAAGTGGACGAATTCGACGAGGTGGACGAGGTTGATGAAGTGGACGACGTGGATGAAGTGGACGAAGTGGAGGAAGACGAGGAAGTGGAGGAAGTGGATGAAGTGAAAGAAGTGGAGGAAGTGGACGACGTAAACGAATATGACGAAATTGACGAAGTTGACGAAGCGGAGGAAGCGGAGGAAGCGCAGGAAATGGTGGAAGCGGAGGAAGTGGAGGAAGTGGAGGAAGCTGACAAATTGGAGGGAATGGAGGAATTTGACGAACTGGACGAAGTGGAGGTAGTGGACGAAGTGGAGCAAGTGGAGGAAGTGGGCAAAGTGGGCGAAGTTGATGAAGTTGATGAAGTGGACGAAGTAGATAAAGTGGATGAAGTGGACGGAGTGGACGAAGTGGGGGAAGTGGGGGAAGTGGGGGAAGTGGAAGAAGTGGAGGAAGTGGAGGAAGTGGCGAAGTGGACGAAGTTGACGAAGTTGGCAAAGCGGAGGAAGCGGAGGAAGTGGAGGAAGTGGGGGAAGTGTAGAAGTGGAGGAAATGGATTAAGTGAAGGAACTGGAGGAAGTGGAGGAAGTGGAGGAAGTGGAGGAGGTGGAGGAAGTGGACGAATTCGACGGGTGGACAAGGTTGATGAAGTGGACGACGTGGACGAAGTGGAGGAACAGGAGGAAGTGGAGGAAGTGGACGGAGTTGACGGAGTTGACGAAGTGGACGAAGTGGAGGAAGTGGAGGAACTGAAGGAAGTAGAGGAAAAAGTGGAAGAATTGGACGAAGTAGATGAAGTTGACGAATTGGAGAATGTGGAAGAAATGGAGGAAGTGGACGAAGTGGAGAAAGTAGTGGAAGAAGTGGAAGAAGTGGACGAAGTGCACGAAGTTTACGAAGTGGACGAGGCCGACGAAGATAAGGAAGTGGAGGAAGTGGAGGAAGTAGAGGAAGTGCACGAAGTGGTGGAAGTGGACGAAGTAGACGAAGTTGAGGAAGTGGAGGAAGTACAGAAAGTGCAAGGAGTAGAGGGAGTGGAGGAAGTGGAGGAAATGGAGGAGGAAGTGGATGAAGGGGACGGATTAGACAAAGTGGAGGAAGTCAGCAAGTGCACGAAGTGGAGAAACTAAAGGAAGTAGAGGAAAAAGTTGGAAGAATTGGACGAAGACGAGGAAGTTGACGAATTTGAGAAAGTGGAAGAAGTGGAGGAAGTGCACGAAATGGACGAAGTGGGGAAAGTTGACAAAGAAGTGAAAGAAGTAGACGAAGTGGACGAAGTTGACGAAGAAGACGAAGTTGACGAAGTGGACGAGGTGGACGAAGTGAAGGAAGTGGAAGAAGTGGAGGAAGTGCACGATGTGGACGAAGTTGACAAACTGGACGAAGTGGACGAAGTAGAGGAAGTAGAGGAAGTAGAGGAAGTAGAGGAAGTGGAGGCAGTAGAGGAAGTACAGGAAGTGCAGGGAGTGGAGGGAGTGGAGGAAGTGGAGGAGACGAAGGTGACGAATTAGACGAAGTGGAGGAAGTGGAGGAAGTGGATTAAGTGAAGGAAGTGGAGGAAGTGGACGAAGTGGAGGAAGTGGACGAAGTGAGGGAAGTGGATTAAGTGAAGGAATTGGAGGAAGTGGACGAAGTGGAGGAAGTGGAGGAAATGGAGGAAGTTGACGAAGTGGAGGAAGTGGATTAAGTAAAGGAAGTGGACCAAGTGGACCAAGTGGACGAAGTGGAGGAAATGAAGGAAGTGGATGAAGTCGAGGAAGTGGAGGAAGTGGCGGAAGGGGAGGAAGTGGACGAAGTCGATGAAATGAACGAAGTGGACGTAGTTGAGATGGTTGTGGAAGTAGACGAAGTTGACGAATTAGACGAAGTGTAGGAAGCTGACAAAGTGGACGAAGTGGACGAAGTTGACGAAGTGGAGGAAGTAGAAGAAGTGGAGGAAGTGGAGGAAGTCCACGAAGTGCACGAAATGGAGGAAGAAGTTGAAGAAGTAGACCAAGTTGACGAATTTGACATAGTAGACGGAGTAGACGAATTGGACAAAGTTCACGAAGTGAACGAAGTTGACGAAGTGGACGAGGTAGAGGAAGTGGAGGAAGTGGAAGAAGAGGAGGAAGTGGACTAAGTGGACGAAGTTGACGACGTGGACGAAGTAGACGAAGTAGAGTAAGTGGAGGAAGAGGAGGAACTACAAGAAGTGCAGGCAATGGAGCGAGTGGAGGAAGTGGAGGAACTTGACGAATTGGCTGAAGTGGACGAAGTGAAAGAAGAAGAGCAAGAAGAAGAAGAAGAAGAAGAAGAAGAAGAGGAAGAACTTGAAGTAGAAGAAGTGGACGAAGTGGACAAAGTGGACAAAGTTTATGAAGTTGACCAAGTTGACGAAGTTGATGAAGTGGACGAATTTGACGAAGTGGACGAAGTTGACGAAGTGGACGAAGTAGACGAAGTGGACGAAGTGGACAAGGTGCACGAAGTGGACGAGGTTTATGAAGTTGAGGAATTGGACGAAGCGGACAAAGTTGATAAAGTGGAGGAAGTGGAGAAAGTGGAGGAAGTGGATGAAGTGGAGGAAGTGGAGGAAGTGGAGGAAGTGGACGAAGTGGACATAGTGGACGCAGTGTACGAAGTGGACGAAATTGACGAAATGGACGAAGTGGAAGAAGTGGACGAACTGGACGAAGTGGAGGAAGTGAAGGAAGTGGAGCAAGAGGAGGAAGTGTATGAAGTTGTCGAAGTGGGCAAAGTTGACGAAGTGGATGAAGTGGACGAGGTAGAGGAAGTGGAGGAAGTACAGGAGTGCAGGGAGTGGAGGGACAGGATGAAGTGGACAAAATGGAAGAAGTTGACGAAGTGGACAAAGTGGAAGAAGTTGACGAAGTGGACAAAGTGGAAGAAGTTGACGAAGTGGACGAATTGGACGAATTTGACGAAGCGGAAGAAGTGGGCGAAATGGAGCAAGTGGAGGAAGTGAAGGAAGTGGAGGAAGTGGAGGAAGTGGACATAGTGGACGTAGTGGACGAAGTGGACGAACTAGGTGAAGTGGACGGAGTGGACGAACTAGGTGAAGTGGACGGAGTGGACAGAGTGGACGGAGTGGACGAAGTGGGGGAAGCGGAAGAAGTGGAGGAAGTGGAGGAAGTGGCGAAGTGGACGAAGTTGACGAAGCGGAGGGAGCAGAGGAAGCGGAGGAAGTGGAGGAAGTGTACGAAGTGGACGAAATGTAGGAAATGGAGGAAGTGAAGGAAGCGTGGGAAGTGGAGGAAGTGCAGGAAGTGGAGGAAGTGGACGAATTCGACGAAGTGGACGATGTTGATGAAGTGGACGACGTGGACGAAGGAGAGGAAGTGGAGGTAGTGGACGGAGTTGACGGAGTGGACGAAGTGGATTATGTGGATGAAGTGGACGAAGTGGAGGAAGTGGAGGAAAAAGTGGAAGAATTGGACGAAGTAGATGAAGTTGACGAATTGGAGAAAGTGGAAGAAGTGCACGAAGTGGACGAAGTGGAGAAAGTGGAGAAAGTAGTGAAAGAAGTAGACGAAGTGGACGAAGTTGACGAAGTGGACGAAGTTGACGAAGTGGACGAAGTTGACGAAGAGGACGAAGTTCACGAAGTGCACGAAGTTTACGAAGTGGACGAGGTGGACGAAGTGAAGGAAGTGGAGGAAGTGGAGGAAGTGCACGAACTGGAGGAAGTGGACGATGTGGACGAAGTAGAGGACGTGGAGGAAGCGGAGGAAGTACAGGAAGTGCAGGGAGTGGAGGGAGTGGAGGAAGAAGTGGAGGAAGTAGACGAAGGGGACGAAGTGGACGTAGTTGATGAAGTTGACGAAGTGGACGAAATGGACAAAGTGGACGAAGTGGACAAAGTGGACGAAGTGGTGGAAGTGGACGAAGTGGACGACATGGACAAAGTGGACAATGTGGACGAAGTCGACAAAGTGGAGGAAGTGGAGAAAGTGGGGAAAGTGGAGGGAGCTTAGGAAGTGGACGAATTCGACGAAGTGGACGAAGTTGATGAAGTGGACGAAGTGGAGGAGGTGGACGAAGTTGACGAAGTGGACGAATTAGATGAATAGGATCAATTGGACGAAGTGGACGGCGTGGATGAAGTGGAAGAACAAGAAGTTGACCATGTGGACGAAGTTGATGAAATTGACGAAGTGGACGATGTTGACAAGGTGGAGGAAGTGGAGGAAGTGGACGAAGTGGAGCAAGTGGAGAAAGTGGAGAAAGTGGACCGTGTGGAGCTTGTGGAGGAAGTGGACAGAGTGGACGCAGTGGACGAAGTCGATGAAATGGACGAAGTTGAGATGGTCGAGGAAGTAGACGAAGTTGACGAATTAGATGAAGTGGAGGAAGTTTACAAAGTGGACGATGTTGACGAAGTGAAGGAAGTAGAAGAAGTGGAGAAAGTGGAGGAAGTCCACGAAATGCACGAAGTGGAGGAAGTGCAGGAAGATGTTGAAGAAGTGGACGAAGTAGACGAAGTTGACGAATTGGACGTAGTAGACGGAGTAGACGAACTGGACAAAGTTGACGAAGTGGACGAGGTGGAGGAAGTGGAGGAAGTGGAAGAAGTGGACGAAGTGGACTAAGTGGACGAAGTTGATGAAGTGGACGAAGTAGAGGAAGTGGAGGAAGTGGAGGAACTACAGGAAGTGTAGGGAGTGGAGCGAGTGGAGGAAGTGGAGGAACTTGACGAAGTGGACGAAGTGAAAGAAGAAGAACAAGAAGAAGAAGAAGAAGAAGAAGAAGAAGAAGAGGAAGAACCTGAAGTAGAAGAAGAAGAAGAAGAAGGAAGAACTTGAAGTAGAAGAAGAAGAAGAAGAGGACAAAGTTTACGAAGTTGACCAAGTTGACGAAGTGGACGAAGGGGACGAAGTTGATGAAGTTGAGGAAGTAGACGAAGCATACAAAGTAATAAAGTGGAGGAAGTGGAGAAAGTGGACGAAGTGGATGAAATGGAGGAAGTGGACGTAGTGGACGCAGTGGACGTAGTGTACGAAGTGGCCGAAGTCGACGAAATGGACGAAGTGGACGAACTGGACGAAGTGGAGGAAGTCGAGGAAGTGGAGGAAGTGGACGAACTGGACGAAGTTGACGAAGCGGAAGAAGTGGGGAAAGTGGAGGAAGTGGATGAAGTCGACGAAGTGGGGGAAGTGGAGGAAGTGGGCGAAGTGGACGAAGTTGACGAAGTGGACGAAGTTGATGAAGTAAATGACGTGGACGAAGACGACAAAGTGGAGGAAGTGGAGGAAGCAGAGGAAGCGGAGGAAGTGGAGGAAGCGGAGGAAGCAGAGAAAGTGGAGGAAGTGGACGAAGTTGGCCAAGTTGACGAAGTTCACGAAGTTCGCCAAGTGGACGACCTGGACGAAGTGGACGAAGTTGACGAAGCGGAGGAAGGGAAGGAAGCGGAAGAAGCGGAGGAAGTGGACAAGGTGGACGGAGTTGACGAAGTGGACGAAGTGGATGAAGTGGACGAAGTGGATGAAGTGGACGAAGGGGACGAAGGGCACGAAGTTGGCCAAGTTGACGAAGTTGGAAAAGTTGACGAATTGATCGAAGTGGACGAAGTGCAGGAAGTGGAGGAAGTGGAGGAAGTTGAGGAAGTGTAAGAAGTGACGAAGTGGCGAAGAGGACGAAGCGGAGGAAGTGGACGAAGTTGACAAAGTTGACGAAGTGGACGAAGTGGAGCAAGCGGAGGAAGCGGACGAAGCGGACGAAGCGAAGGAAGTGGAGCAAGCGGAGGAAGCGGAGGAAGTGGAGGAAGTGGACGAAGTTGAAGAAGTTGACGAAGTGGAGAAAGTGGAGGAAGTGGAGGAAGTTGAAGAAGTGGAGCAAGTGGCGAAGTGCACGAAGTTAACCAAGTGGAGGAAGCGGAGGGAGCGAAGGAAGTGGAGGAAGTGGAGGAAGTGGAGGAAGTGGGCGAAGTGGACGAAGAAGACGACGTGGAGGAAGTGGAGGAAGGGGAGGAATCGGAGGAAGCGAAAGAAGTGGAGGAAGGGGAGGAAGGGGAGGAAGTGGAGGAAGTGGAGTAAGTGGACGAAGTGGAGGAAGTCGAGGAAGTGGAGGAAGTGAACGAAGTGGACGAAGTGAACGAAGTGGACGAAGTGGAGGAAGTGAACGAAGTGGACGAAGTTGACGAAGTCTACGAAGTTGACGAAGTTAACAAAGCGGACGAAGTTGAAGAAGTGGACGAAGTTGACGAAGTGGAGGAAGTGGACGAAGTGGAGGAAGTGGACGAAGTTGACGAAATGGAGGATGTGGAGGAAGTGGACGAAGTGGGCGAAATGGATGAAGTGGAGGAAGTGGAGGAAAGGGAGGAAGTGGAGGAAGCGGAGGAAGTGGAGGAAGCGGAGGAAGCGGAGGAAGCGGATGAAGCTGACGAAGCGGAGGAAGTGGAGAAACTGGACGAAGTTGACGAAGTGGGGGAAGTGGAGAAAGTGGAGGAAGTGGACGAAGTAGATGAAGTTCGCGAAGTGGACGAAGTCGACGAAGTGGGGGAACTGGAGGAAGTGGGCGAAGTGGACGAAGTTGACGAATTGGACGAAGTTGATGAAGTAAATGACGTGGACGAAGTCGACAAAGTGGAGGAAGTGGAGGAAGCGGAGGAAGCGGAGGAAGGGGACGAAGTTGGCCAAGTTGACGAAGTTCACGAAGTTCGCCAAGTGGACGACGTGGACGAAGTGGACTAAGTTGACGAAGCGGAGGAAGGGAAGGAAGCGGAAGAAGCGGAGGAAATAGACGAGTGGGATGGAGTTGACGAAGTGGACGAAGTGGATGAAGTGGAGGAAGTGGATGAAGTGGACGAAGGGGACGAAGGGGACGAAGTTGGCCAAGTTGACGAAGTTGGCAAAGTTGACGAATTGATCGAAGTGGAGGAAGTTGACGAAGAGGAGGAAGTCGAGGAAGTGGAGGAAGTTGCGGAAGTGTAAGAAGTGACGAAGTGGCGAAGAGGACGAAGCGGAGGAAGTGGACGAAGTTGACAAAGTTGACGAAGTGGACGAAGTGGAGCAAGCGGACGAAGTGTACGAAGCGGACGAAGCGAAGGAAGTGGAGGAAGCGGACGAAGCGGAGGAAGTGGACGAAGTGGACGAAGTCTACGAAGTGGAGGAAGTGGATCAAGTGGATGAAGCGGAGGAATTGGAGGAAGTGGCAAAGTGGACGAAGTTGACGAAGCGGAGAAAGCGGAGGAAGTGGACGAAGTGGAGCAAGTGGACGAAGTGGAGGAAGTTGACAAAGTTGACGAATTGGACGATGTTGACGAAGTGGACAAAGTGGACGAAGTGAACGACGTGGAGGAAGTGGACGAAGTGGACCAATTGGACGAAGTGGAGGAAGTGGAGGATGTGGGCGAAGTGGGCAAAGTGGACGAAGTGGACGAAGTGGACAAAGTGGACGAACTGGACGAAGTTGGCGAAATGGATGAAGTGGAGGAAAGGGAGGAACTGGACGAAGTGGAGGAAGTGGAGGGAGCGGACGAAGTGGAGGAAGCGGAGGAAGCGAAGGAAGCGGAGGAAGCGGAGGAAGCGAAGGAAGTGGAGGAAGGGGAGGAAGGGAAGGAAGTGGAGGAAGTGGAGTAAGTGTACGAAGTGGACGAAGTGGACGAAGTGGACGAAGTGGAGGAAGTGGAGGTGGTGGAGGAAGTGGAGGAAGTGAACGAAGTGGACGAAGTTGACGAAGTGGACGAAGTGGACAAAGTGGACGAAATTGAAGAAGTTGACGAAATTGACGAAGTTCACGAAGTGGACGAAGTTGACGAAGTGGAGGAAGTGGACGAAGTAGAGGAAGTGGACGAAGCTGACGAAGTTGATGAAGTGGAGGAGGTGGAGGAAGTGGAGGAAGTGGATGAAGAGGGCGAAATGGATGAAGTGGAGGAAGTGGAGGAAGTGGACAAAGTGGACAAAATGGACAAAGTGGAGGAAGTGGAGGAAGTGGACGAACTGGACGAAGTTGACGAAGTGGAAGAAGTGGGGGAAGTGGAGGAAGTTCGCGAAGTGGACGAAGTCGACGAAGTGGGGGAAGTGGGCTAAGTGGACGAAGTTGACGAAGTGGACGAAGTTGATGAAGTAAATGACGTGGACGAAGTCGACAAAGTGGAGGAAGTGTAGGAAGCGGAGGAAGCGGAGGAAGTGGAGGAAGCGGAGGAAGCAGAGGAAGTGGAGGAAGTGAACGAAGTTGGCCAAGTTGACGAAGTTCACGAAGTTCGCCAAGTGGACGACGTGGACGAAATGGACGAAGTTGACGAAGCGGAGGAAGGGAAGGAAGCGGAAGAAGCGGAGGAAGTGGACGAGGTGGACGGAGTTGACGAAGTGGACGAAGTGGATGAAGTGGACGAAGTGGACGAAGGGGATGAAGTTGGCCAAGTTGACGAAGTTGGCAAAGTTGACGAATTGATCGAAGTAGACGAAGTGGACGAAGTGGACGAAGTTGACGAAGTGGAGGAAGTGGAGGAAGTGGAGGAAGTGGAGGAAGTTGCAGAAGTGTGAGAACTGACGAAGTGGCGAAGAGGACGAAGCGGAGGAAGTGGACGAAGTTGACAAAGTTGATGAAGTGGACGAAGTGGAGCAAGCGGAGGAAGCGTAGGAAGCGGACGAAGCGAAGGAAGCGGAGGAAGCGGACGAAGCGGAGGAAGTGGACGAAGTGGACGAACTGGAGGAAGTCTACGAAGTGGAGGAATTGGATGAAGTGGATGAAGCGGAGGAATTGGAGGAAGTGGCAAAGTGGACGAAGTTGACGAAGCGGAGGAAGTTGACAAAGTTGACGAATTGGACGAAGTTGACGAAGTGGACGAAGTGGACAAAGTGGACGAAGTGGACGACGTGGAGGAAGTGGACGAAGAGGACGAAGTTGACGAAGTGGACCAATTGGACAAAGTGGAGGAAGTGGAGGAAGTGGGCGAAGTGGGCGAAGTGGACGAAGTTGACGAAGTTGACGAAGGGGAGGAAGTGGATGACGTGGAGGAAGTGGAGGAAGCGGAGGAAGTGGAGGAATGGGAGGAAGGGGACGAAGTGGACGAAGTGGAGGAAGTTGAGGAAGTGAAGGTAGTGGAGGAAATGGACGACGTGAACGAAGTGGACAAAGTGGACGAAATTGACGAAGTCTACGAAGTTGACAAAGTGGACGAAATCTACGAAGTGGACGAAGTAGACCAAGTGGATGAAGTGGAAAAAGTGGAGGAACTGGACGAAGTTAACGAAGTGGACAAAGTGGAGGAAGTCGACGAAGTGGAGGAAGTGGACGAAGTTGACGAAGTGGACGATGTTGACGAAGTGGACCAATTGGACGAAGTGGAGGAAGTGGAGGAAGTGGAGTAAGTGGACGAAGTGGACAAAGTGGAGGAAGTGGAGGAAGTGGAGGTAGAGTGGGAAGCGGAGGAAGTGAATGAAGTGAACGAAGTGGACGAAGTCTATGAAGTGGACAGATTGGACGAAGTAGACGAAGTTGAAGAAATTGACGAAATTGATGAAGTTGACGAAGTGGCGGAAGTGGCGAAGTGGAGCAAGTGGCGAAGTGGACGAAGTTAACGAAGTGGAGGAAGCGGAGGGAGCGAAGGAAGTGGAGGAAGCGGAGAAAGTAGAGGAAGTGGAGGAAGTGGAGGAAGTGGGCGAAGTGGGCGACGTGGAGGAAGTAGAGGAAGCGGAGGAAGCAAAGGAAGTGGAGGAAGGGGAGGAAGTGGAGGAAGGGGAGTAAGTGTACGAAGTGGAGGAAGTGGAGGAAGTGGAGGAAGTGGAGGAAGTGGAGAAAGTGGAGGTGGTGGAGGAAGTGGAGGAGGTGAACGAAGTTGACGAAGTTGACGAAGTCTACGAAGTGGACGAAGTGGACAAAGTGGACGTAGTTGAAGAAGTTGACAAAATTGACGAAGTTGACGAAGTTGACGAAGTGCACGAAGTGGACGAAGTGGACGAAGTGGACGAAGTGGCGAAATGGATGAAGTGGAGGAAGTGGAGGAAAGGGATGAAGTGGAGGAAGTGGAGACAAGGGAGGAAGTGGAGGAAGCGGAGGAAGTGGAGGAAGCGGAGGAAGCGAATGAAGCGGAGGAAGCGGAGGAAGTGAAGGAAGTGGAGGAAGTGGACAAAGTGGAGGAAGTGGAGGAAGTAGATGAACTAGACGAAGTTGACGAAGTGGAAGAAGTGGGGGAAGTGGAGGAAGTGGAGGAAGTGGATGAATTTCGCGAAGTGGACGAAGTGGACGATGTGGAGAAAGTGGAGGAAGTTGGCGAAGTGGGCGAAGTGGACGAAGTTGATAAAGTAAATGAAGTGGAGGAAGTGGAGGAAGCGGAGGAAGTGGAGGAAGCGGAGGAAGCGGAGGAAGTGGAGGAAGTGGACGAAGTTGGCCAAGTTCACGAAGTTCGCCAAGTGGACGACGTGGAAGAAGTGGACGAAGTTGACGAAGTGGAGGAAGGGAAGGAGGCGGAAGAAGCGGAGGAAGTGGACGAGGTGGAAGGAGTTGACGAAGTGGACAAAGTGGACGAACTGAACGAAGTTGGCGAAATGGATGAAGTGGAGGAATGGGAGGAAGTGGACGAAGCAGAGGAAGCGGATGAAGCGGAGGAAGTGGAGGAAGTGGAGGAAGTGGACAAAGTGGAGGAAGTGGAGGAAGTGGGCGAAATGGGCGAAGTGGACGAAGTTGACGAAGTTGACGAAGGGGAGGAAGTGGATGACGTGGAGGAAGTGGAGGAAGCGGAGGAAGTGGAGGAATGGGAGGAAGGGGAGGAAGGGGAGGAAGTGGACGAAGTGGAGGAAGTTGAGGAAGTGAAGGTAGTGGAGGAAATGGACGACATGAACGAAGTAGACAAAGTGGACGAAATTGACGAAGTCTACGAAGTTGACAAAGTGGACGAAGTAGACCAAGTGGATGAAGTGGAAAAAGTGGAGGAACTGGACGAAGTTAACGAAGTGGACAAAGTGGAAGAAGTCGACGAAGTGGAGGAAGTGGACGAAGTTGACGAAGTGGACGATGTTGACGAAGTGGACCAATTGGACGAAGTGGAGGAAGTGGGCGAAGTGGACGAAGTTGACGAAGTTGACGAAGTGGACGAAGTGGAGGAAGTGGAGGAAGCGGAGGAAGTGGACGAAGGGGACGAAGTGTAGGAAGTGGAAGAAGTGGAGCAAGTGGCGGAAGTGGAGGAAGTGGAGTAAGTGGACGAAGTGGACAAAGTGGAGGAAGTGGAGGAAGTGGAGGAAGTGGAGGTAGTGTGGGAAGCGGAGGAAGTGAATGAAGTGAACGAAGTGGACGAAGTCTACGAAGTGGACAGAGTGGACGAAGTAGACGAAGTTGAAGAAATTGACGAAATTGATGAAGTTGACGAAGTGGCGGAAGTGGCGAAGTGGAGCAAGTGGCGAAGTGGACGAAGTTAACGAAGTGGAGGAAGCGGAGGGAGCGAAGAAAGTGGAGGAAGCGGAGAAAGTAGAGGAAGTGGAGGAAGTGGAGGAAGTGGGCGAAGTGGGCGACGTGGAGGAAGTAGAGGAAGCGGAGGAAGCGGAGGAAGCAAAGGAAGTGGAGGAAGGGGAGGAAGTGGAGGAAGGGGAGTAAGTGTACGAAGTGGAGGAAGTGGAGGAAGTGGAGAAAGTGGAGGTGGTGGAGGAAGTGGAGGAGGTGAAGGAAGTTGACGAAGTTGACGAAGTCTACGAAGTGGACGAAGTGGACAAAGTGGACGTAGTTGAAGAAGTTGACAAAATTGACGAAGTTGACGAAGTTGACGAAGTGCACGAAGTGGACGAAGTGGACGAAGTGGCGAAATGGATGAAGTGGAGGAAGTGGAGGAAAGGGATGAAGTGGAGGAAGTGGAGGAAAGGGAGGAAGTGGAGGAAGCGGAGGAAGTGGAGGAAGCGGAGGAAGCGAATGAAGCGGAGGAAGCGGAGGAAGTGAAGGAAGTGGAGGAAGTGGACAAAGTGGAGGAAATGGAGGAAGTAGATGAACTAGACGAAGTTGACGAAGTGGAAGAAGTGGGGGAAGTGGAGGAAGTGGAGGAAGTGGATGAAGTGGATGAATTTCGCGAAGTGGACGAAGTGGACGATGTGGAGGAAGTGGAGGAAGTGGGCGAAGTGGGCGAAGTTGATAAAGTAAATGAAGTGGACGAAGTGGGCAAAGTGGTGGAAGTGGAGGAAGAGGAGGAAGCGGAGGAAGTGGACGAAGTGGACGAAGTTGGCCAAGTTGACGAAGTTCACGAAGTTCGCCAAGTGGACGACGTGGACGAAGTTGACGAAGTGGAGGAAGGGAAGGAAGCGGAAGAAGCGGAGGAAGTGGACGGAGTTGACGGAGTCGACAAAGTCGAGGAAGTGGACGAAGTGGATGAAGTGGATGAAGTGGACGAAGAGGACGAAGGGGAGGAAGTTGGCCACGTTGACGAAGTGAACGAAGTGGACGAAGTGGACGAAGTTGACGAAGTGGAGGAAGTCGAGGAAGTGGAGGAAGTTGCGGAAGTGTAAGAAGTGACGAAGTGGCGAAGTGGACGAAGCGGAGGAAGTGAAGGAAGTGGAGGTAGTGGACGAAGTGGACGAAGTGGACGAAGTGGACGAAGTGGACGAAGTTGACAAAGTTGACAAAGTGGACGAAGTGGACGAAGTTGACGAAGTGGAGGAAGCGGAGGAAGCCAAGGAAGTGGAGGAAGCGGAGGAAGTGGAAGAAGTGGAGGAAGTCTACGAAGTGGAGGAAGTGGATGAAGTGGACGAAGCGGAGGAACTGGAGGAAGTGGCAAAGTGGACGAAGTTGACGAAGCGGAGGAAGCGGAGGAAGTGGAGGAAGTGGAGGAAGTGGATGAAGTTCGCGAAGTGGACGAAGTCGGCGTAGTTGAGGAAGTGGAGGAAGTGGGCGAGGTGGACGAAGTTGATGAAGTAAATGAAGTGGACGAAGTGGACGAAGTGGACAAAGTGTAGGAAATGGAGGAAGCGGAGGAAGGGGAGGAAGCGGAGGAAGCGGAGGAAGTGGACGAAGTTGGGCAAGTTGACGAAGTTCACGAAGTTCGCCAAGTGGACGACATGGACGAAGTTGACGAAGTGGAGGAAGGGAAGGTGGACGGAGTTGACAGAGTGGATGAAGTGGATGAAGTGGACGAAGGGGACGGAGTTGGCCAAGTTGACGAAGTTGGCAAAGTTGACGAAGTGAACAAAGTGGACGAAGTGGACGAAGTGGACGAAGTGGAGGAAGTCGAGGAAGTGGACGAAGTTGGCCAAGTTGACGAAGTTCACGAAGTTCGCCAAGTGGACGACGTGGACGAAGTTGACGAAGTGGAGGAAGGGAAGGAAGCGGAAGAAGCGGAGGAAGTGGACGAGGTGGACGGAGTTGACGGAGTTGACAAAGTCGACGAAGTGGACGAACTGGATGAAGTGGACGAAGGGGACGAAAGGGACGAAGTTGGCCAAGTTGACGAAGTTTGAAAAGTTGACGAAGTGAGCGAAGTGGACGAATTGGACGAAGTTGACGAAATGGAGGAAGTCGAGGAAGTGGAGGAAGTTGCGGACGTGTAAGAAGAGACGAAGTGGAGAAGTGGACGAAGCGGAGGAAGTGCAGGAAGTGGAGGTAGTGGACGAAGTGGTTGAAGTGGACGAAGTTGACAAAGTTGACGAAGTGGACGAAGTGGACGAAGTTGATGAAGTGGAGGAAGCGGAGGAAGCGTAGGAAGCGGACGAACCGGACGAAGCGAAGGAAATGGAGGAAGCGGAGGAAGTGCAGGAAGTTGAGGAAGTGGAGGAAGTCTACGAAGTGGAGGAAGTGGATGAAGTGGACGAAGCGGAGGAAGTGGAGGAAGTGGCAAAGTGGACGAAGTTGACGAAGCGGAGGAAGCGGAGGAAGTGGACGAAGTGTAGGAAGTTGACAAAGTGGACGAAGTGGACGAAGTTGACGAAGTGGACGAAGTGGACAAAGTGGACGAAGTGGACGACGTGAACGAAGTGGACCAAGAGGACGAAGTGTACGAAGTGGACCAATTCGACGAAGTGGAGGAAGTGGGCGAAGTGGGCGAAGTGGACGAAGTGGACGAAGATGACGAAGTGGACGAAGTGGATGACGTGGATGACGTGGAGGAAGTGGAGGAAGCAGAGGAAGTGGAGGAAGGGGAGGAAGGCGAGGAAGTGTACGAAGTGGAGGAAGTGGATGTAGCGGAGGAAGTGAACGAAGTGGACGAAGTTGACGAAGTCTACGAAGTTGACGAAGTGGACGAAGTGGACGAAGTGGACGAAGAGGAGGAAGCGGAGGAAGCGAAGGAAGCAGAGGAAGCGAAGGAAGCAAGCAGAGGAAATGGAGAACTGGACGAAGTTGAGGAAGTGGACGATGTTGACGAAGCTGACCAATTGGACGAAGTGGAGGAAGTGGAGGAAGTGGGCGAAGTGGACAAAGTGGACGAACTGGACGAAGTTGGCGAAATGGATGAAGTGGAGGAAGGGAAGGAAGTCGACGAAGCGGAGGAAGTGGAGGAAGCGGATGAAGCGGATGAAGCGGAGGAAGTGGAGGAAGTGGACAAAGTGGATGAAGTGGAGGAACTGGACAAATTGGACAAAGTTGACGAAGTCGAATAAGTGGAGGAAGTGGACGAAGTGGACGAAGTGGATGAAGTGGAGAAAGTGGAGGAAGTGGAGAAAGTGGAGGAAGTGGACGATGTTGACGAAGTGGACCAATTGGACGAAGTGGAGGAAGTGGGCGAAGTGGACGAAGTTGACGAAGTTGATGAAGTGGACGACGTGGAGGAAGTAGAGGAAGCGGAGGAAGTGGAGGAAGGGGAGGAAGTGCAGGAAGTGGAAGAAGGGGAGGAAGTGGAGGAAGTGGAGTAAGTGTACGAACTGGACGAAGTGGACAAAGTGGAGGAAGTGGAGGAAGTGGAGGTAGTGGAGGAAGAGGAGGAAGTGAATGAAGTGGACGAAGTGGAAGAAGTTGACGAAGTCTACGAAGTGGACAAAGTGGACGAAGTTGAAGAAGTTGACGAAATTCATGAAGTTGACGAAGTGGACGAAGTGGACGAAGTGGAGGAAGTGGACGAAGTTTACGAAGTGGACGAAGTGGAGGAAGTGGACGGAGTGGAGAAAGTTGAGGAAGTGGAGAAAGTGGAGGAAGTGGAGGAAGTGAAGGAAGTGGAGGAAGTGGAGGAAGTGGCAAAGTGGACGAAGTTGACGAAGTGGAGGAAGTGGACGAAGTGAAGGAAGTGGACGAAGCGGAGAAAGTTGAGGAAGTGGAGGAAGTGAAGGAAGTGGAGGAAGTGGCAAAGTGGACGAAGTTGACGAAGTCGAGAAAGTGGAGGAAGTGGACGGAGTTGACGGAGTCGACGAAGTTGACGAAGTGGAAGAAGTGGAGGAGGAAGTGGAGGAGGAAGTGGACAAAGTGGCGAAGTGGCGAAGTGGCGAAGTGGCGAAGTGGCGAAGTGGCGAAGTGGACGAAGTGGAGCAACTTAACGAAGTGGACAAAGTTGACGAAATTTACGAAATTTACGAAGTGGATGAAGTTGACAAAGTGGACGAAGTTGTGGAAGTGGAGGAAGTGGAGGACGAAATGGAGGAAGTGGAGGAAGTAAAAGAAGTGGAGGAAGTGGACGAAGTGGAGGAAATGGACGAAGTTGAGGAAGTGGAGGAAGTGGGCGAAGTGGGCGAAGTGGGCGAAGTGAACGAAGTTGATGAAATGGAGGAAGTGGACGAAGTGGACGAAGTGGGCGAAGTGGACGAAGTGGACGAAGTTGACGGAGTTGACGAAGTGGAGGAAGTGGAGGAAGTGGAGGAAGTAGAGGAAGTGGGCGAAGTGGACGAAGTTGACGAAGTGGACGAAGTCGACGAAGTGGACGACGTGGAGGAAGTGGAGGAAGCGGAGGAAGCGAAGGAAGTGGAGGAAGTGGAGGAAGAGGAGGAAGTGGACGCAGTGGAGGAAGTTGAAAAAGTTGACGGAGTGGACGAAGTTGAAGAAGTGGACGAAGTGGACGAAGCGGAGGAAGTGGAGGAAGTTGACCAAGTGGAAGAAGTTGACGAAGTGGACGAAATGGAAAAAGTGGGCGAAATGGATGAAGTGGAGGAAGTGGACGAAGTTGGCCAAGTTGACAAAGTTGGCAAAGTTGACTAAGTGAACGAAGTGGACGAAGTGGAGGAAGTGGACGAACTTGACGAAGTGGACGAATTGAGGAAGTTGACGAAATTGACGACGTTGACGAAGTGGACGAAGTTGACGAAGTGGAGGAAGTGGAGGAAGTGGAGGAAGTGGACGAGGTGGACGAAGTGGGCGAAATTGATGAAGTGGAGGAAGTGGAGGAAAGGGAGGAAGTGGAGCAAGCGGAGGAAGTGGAGGAAGCGGAGGAAGCGAATGAAGCTGAGGACGCGGAGGAAGTGGAGGAGGTGGACAAAGTGGAGGAAGTGGAGGAAGTGGACGAACTCGACGAAGTTGAAGAAGTGGGGGTAGTGGAGGAGGTGGAGGAAGTGGACGAAGTGGATGAAGTAAGCGAAGTGGTCGAAGTGGACGAAGTGGATGAAGTGGAGGAAGTGAGCGAAGTGGGCGAAGTGGACGAAGTTGACGAAGTGGACGAAGTGGACGAAGTGGAAGAAGTGGACGAAGTTGACGAAGTGGACGAAGTGGAAGAAGTGGACGAAGTGGACAAAGTTGACGAAGTGGACGAAGTGCACGAAGTTGATGAAGTAAATGAAGTGGACGATGTGGACAAGGTGGAGGAAGTGGAGGAAGCGGAGGAAGTTGGCCAAGTTGACGAAGTTCACCAAGTGGACGGCGTGGACGAAGTTGACGAAGTGGAGGAAGGGAAGGAAGCTGAAGAAGCAGAGGCGTAGACGAAGTTGACGGAGTTGACGGAGTTGACGAAGTGGACAAAGTGGACAAAGTGGACGAAGTGGATGAAGTGGATGAAGTGGACGAAGGGGACGAAGGGGATGAAGTTGGCCAAGTTGACGAAGTTGGCAAAGTTGACGAAGCGGATGCAGTTGATGAAGTGGAGGAAGTCGAGGAAGTGGACGAAGTGGAGGAAGTGGAGGAAGTTGCGGAAGTGGAAGAACTGACGAAGTGGCGAAGTGGACGAAGCGGAGGAAGTGCAGGAAGTGGACGAAGTGGACGAAGTTGACAAAGTTGAGGAAGTGGACGAAGTGGATGAAGTTGACGAAGTGGAGGAAGTTGACGAAGTTGACCAAGTGTAGGAAGTGGAGGAAGTAGGCGAAGTGGGCGAAGTGGACGAAGTTGAAGAAGTTGACGAAGTGGACGACGTGGAGAAAGTGAAGGAAGTGGAAGAAGTGGAGCAAGTGGCGAACTGGACGAAGTTAACGAAGTGGAGGAAGCGGAGGGAGCGAAGGAAGTGGACGAAGCAGAAAAAGTGGAGGAAGTGGAGGAAGTGGGCGATGTGGGTGAAGTGGACGAAGTTGACGAAGTGGACGACGTGGAGGACTACGAAGTGGACGAAGTGGACGAAGTGGAGGAAATGCAGGAAGTAGAGGAAGTGGAGGAAGTGGACGATGTGTCGAAGTGGACGAAGCGACGGAAGCGAAGGATGCAGAGGAAGCGGTGGAAGTGGCGGAAGTGGACGATGTGGGCGGAGTTGATGAAGCGGAGGAAGCGGAAGAAGCGGAGGAAGCGGAAGAAGTGGAGGAAGTGGAGCAAGTGGAGGAAGTGAAGGAAGTGGACGAAGTTGACGAAGTGGACCAATTGGACGAAGTGGAGGAAGTGGACGAAGTGGGCGAAGTTGACGAAGTGGACGACGTGCAGGAAGCAGAGGAAGAGGAGTAAGCGGAGGAAGTCGAGGAAGGGGAAGAAGGGGAGGAAGGGGAGGAAGTGTACGAAGAGGACGAAGTGGACGAAGTTGACGAAGTCTACAAATTGGACGAAGTGGACGAAGTTGACGAAGATGACGACGGGGAGGAAGGGGAGGAAGTGGAGAAGTGGACGACGTCGGCGAAATGCATGAAGTGGAGGAAGTGGAGGAAGGGGAGGAAGGGGAGGAAGTGGAGGAAGCGGAGGAAGTGGAGGAAGCGGATGAAGCGGAGAAAGTGGAGGAAGTGGACAAACTGGACGATGTGGACGAAGTTCACGAACTTGACGAAGTGGAGGAAGTGGAAGAATTGGACGAAGTTGACGAAGTAGACCAATTAGACGAAGTGGAGGAAGTGGGCAAAGTGGACGATGTGGACGAAGTGGACGAAGTTGATGAAGTGGAGGAAGCGGAGGAAGCGTAGGAAGCGGACGAAGCGAAGGAAGTGGAGGAAGCGGAGGAAGTGCAGGAAGTTGAGGAAGTGGAGGAAGTCTACGAAGTGGAGGAAGTGGATGAAGTGGACGAAGCGGAGGAAGTGGAGGAAGTGGCAAAGTGGACGAAGTTGACGAAACGGAGGAAGCAGAGGAAGTGGACGAAGTGCAGGAAGTTGACAAAGTGGACGAAGTGGACGAAGTTGACGAAGTGGACGAAGTGGACAAAGTGGACGACGTGAACGAAGTGGACCAAGAGGACGAAGTGGACGAAGTGGACCAATTCGACGAAGTGGAGGAAGTGGGCGAAGTGGGCGAAGTGGACGAAGTGGACGAAGATGACGAAGTTGACGAAGTGGACGAAGTGGACGAAGTGGATGACGTGGATGACGTGGAGGAAGTGGACGATGTGGCGAAGTGGACGAAGTGGAGGAAGTGGAGAAAGTGGAAGAACTGGAGGAAGCGGACGAAGTTGATGAAGTAGACGAAGTGGAGGAAGTGGTTCAAGTGGAGGAAGTGGACAAAGTTGGCGGAGTTGACGAAGTGGAGGAAGTGGACGAAGTTGACGAAGTGGAGGAAGCGGAGGAAGGTAGGAAGCGGAGGAAGCGAAGGAAGTACAGGAAGCGGAGGAAGGGGAGGAAGTGTACGAAGTGGAGGAAGTGGAGGAAGTGGAGGTAGTGGACGAAGTGGATGAAGTGGACGACGTTGACGAAGTGGACGAAGTGGACGAAGTGGATGAAGTTGACGAAGTGGAGGAAGTTGAGGAAGTGAAGGAAGTTGACGAAGTGGACCAAGTGCAGGAAGTGGAGGAAGTAGGCGAAGTGGGCGAAGTGGACGAAGTTGACGAAGTTGAAGAAGTGGACGACGTGGAGAAAGTGAAGGAAGTGGAAGAAGTGGAGCAAGTGGCGAAGTGGACGAAGTTGACGAAGTGGAGGAAGTGGAGGAAGTGGGCGATGTGGGCGAAGTGGACGACGTGGAGGACTACGAAGTGGACGAAGTGGACGAAGTGGACGAAGTGCAGCAAGTAGAGGAAGTGGAGGAAGTGGACGATGTGGCGAAGTGGACGAAGCGAAGGAAGCGAAGGATGCGGAGGAAGCGGTGGAAGTGGCGGAAGTGGACGATGTGGGCGGATTTGACAAAGTGGAGGAAGTGGAAGAACTGGAGGAAGTGGAGTTAGTGAGGAAGCGGAGTTGACGAAGTGGAGGAAGTGGACAAAGTTGGCGGAGTTGACGAAGTGGAGGAAGTGGACGATGTTGACGAAGTGGACGAAGTGCACGAAGGGGACGAAGTTGACGAAGTTTACGAACTGAACGAAGTGGACGAAGATGACGAAGTGGACGAAGTGGACGAAGCGGAGGAAGCAGAGGAAGTTGAGGAAGTGGACGAAGTTGACAAAGTGGACGAATTGGAGGAAGTGGATGAAGTGGAGGAAGTGGAGAAAGTGGAGGAAGTGGACGAAATTGAGGAAGTGACGAAGTGGAGGAAGTGGAGGAAGTGGAGAAAGTGGAGGAAGTGAAGGAAGTGGAGGAAGTCTACGAAGTGGACGAAGTGGACGAAGAGGACGAAGTGGACGAAGTGGGCGGAGTTGACGAAGTGGATGAAGTGGACCAAGTGGACGAAGGGGACGAAGTTGATGAAGTGGAGGAAGTGGAGGAAGTGGAGGAAGTGGACGAAATTGAAGAAGTGGCGAAGTGGACGGAGTTGAAGAAGTGGAGGAAGTGGAGGAAGTGGACGAAGTTGACAAAGTTGACGAACTGGATGAAGTTGACGAAGTGGACGAAGTGGACGATGTGGACGAAGCGGGCGAACGGGACGAAGTGGACGAAGTTGACGAAGTTGACGAGGTGGACGAAGTTGAGGTGGATGAAGTGGATGAAGTGCCCGAAGTGGGGAAGAAGTGGAGGAAGTGGAGGAAGTGGAGGAAGTGAAGGAAGTGGAGGAAGTTGGCGAAGTGGACGAAGTGGAGGAAGTTGACGAAGTGGAGGAAGTGGCGAAGTGACGAAGTGGATGAAGTTGACGAAGTGGATGAACCTGACAAAGTTGACAAAGTGGACAAAGTGGAGGAAGAAGTCGATGAAGTGGACGAAGTGGACGATGTGGGGGAAGTGCAGGAAGTAGAGGAAGTGGAGGAAGTGGACGATGTGGCGAAGTGGACGAAGTGGACGAAGCCAAGGAAGCGACGGATGCGGAGGAAGCGGTGGAAGTGGCGGAAGTGGACGATGTGAGTGAAGTTGACAAAGTGGAGGAAGTAGAGGAACTGGAAGAACTGGAGGAAGGGGAATTAGTGGAGGAAGCGAACGAAGTTGATGAAGTAGACGAAGTGGAGGAAGTGGTTCAAGTGGAGGAAGTGGACAAAGTTGGCGGAGTTGACGAAGTGGAGGAAGTGGACTATGTTGACGAAGTGGACGAAGTGCACGAAGGGGACGAAGATGACGAAGTTGACGAAGCGGAGAAAGCGGAGGAAGTTGACAAAGTGGACGAATTGGAGGAAGTGGATGAAGTGGAGGAAGTGGAGAAAGTGGACGAAATTGAGGAAGTGGAGGAAGTCTACGAAGTGGACGAAGTGGAAGAAGTGGGCGGAGTTGACGAAGTGGATGAAGTGGACCAAGTGGACGAAGGGGACGAAGTTGATGAAGTGGAGGAAGTGGACGAAGTGGACTAAATTGAAGAAGTGGCGAAGTGGACGGAGTTGAAGAAGTGGAGGAAGTGGACGAAGTGGACGAAGTGGACTAAATTGAAGAAGTGGCGAAGTGGACGGAGTTGAAGAAGTGGAGGAAGTGGACGAAGTTGACAAAGTGGACGACGTGGAGGACTACGAAGTGGATGAAGTTGACGAAGTGGACGAAGTGGACGAAGTGGACGAAGTGGACGAAGTGGACGAAGTGGACGAAGTGGACGAAGTGGACGAAGTGGACGAAGTGGAGGAAGTGCAGGAAGTAGAGGAAGTGGAGGAAGTGGACGATGTGGCGAAGTGGACGAAGTGGAGGAAGTGGAGAAAGTGGAAGAACTGGAGGAAGCGGACGAAGTTGATGAAGTAGACGAAGTGGAGGAAGTGGTTCAAGTGGAGGAAGTGGACAAAGTTGGCGGAGTTGACGAAGTGGAGGAAGTGGACGAAGTTGACGAAGTGGAGGAATCGGAGGAAGCGAAGGAAGCGCAGGAAGCGGAGGAAGGGGAGGAAGTGTACGAAGTAGAGGAAGTGGAGGAAGTGGAGGAAGTGGAGGTAGTGGACGAAGTGGATGAAGTGGACGTTTGACGAAGTGGACGAAGTTCACGAAGTGGATGAAGTGGACGAAGTGGAGGAAGTTGAGGAAGTGGAGGAAGTTGACAAAGTGGACCAAGTGCAGGAAGTGGAGGAAGTAGGCGAAGTGGGCGAAGTGGACGAAGTGGACGAAGTTGACGAAGTTGAAGAGGTTGACGAAGTGGACGACGTGGAGAAAGTGAAGGAAGTGGAGCAAGTGGAGCAAGTGGCGAAGTGGACGAAGTTAACGAAGTGGAGGAAGTGGGCGATGTGGGCGAAGTGGACGACGTGGAGGACTACGAAGTGGACGAAGTGGACGAAGTGGACGAAGCAGACGAAGCGGACGAAGCGGACGAAGTGGACGAATTGGACGAAGTGCAGGAAGTAGAGGAAGTGGAGGAAGTGGACGATGTGGCGAAGTGGCGAAGTGCACGAAGTGGACGAAGCGAAGGAAGCGAAGGATGCGGAGGAAGCGGTGGAAGTGGCGGAAGTGGACGATGTGGGCGGAGTTGACAAAGTGGAGGAAGTGGAAGAACTGGAGGAAGTGGAGTTAGTGAGGAAGCGGACGAAGTTGATGAAGTAGACGAAGTGGAGGAAGTGGTTCAAGGGGAGGAAGTGGACAAAGTTGGCGGAGTTGACGAAGTGGAGGAAGTGGACGGTGTTGACGAAGTGGACGAAGTGCACGAAGGGGACGAAGTTGACGAAGTTTACGAACTGAACGAAGTGGACGAAGATGACGAAGTGGACGAAGTGGACGAAGCGGAGGAAGCGGAGGAAGTTGAGGAAGTGGACGAAGTTGACAAAGTGGACGAATTGGAGGAAGTGGATGAAGTGGAGGAAGTGGAGAAAGTGGAGGAAGTGGACGAAATTGAGGAAGTGACGAAGTGGAGGAAGTGGAGGAAGTGGAGAAAGTGGAGGAAGTGAAGGAAGTGGAGGAAGTCTACGAAGTGGACGAAGTGGACGAAGAGGACGAAATGGACGAAGTGGACGAAGTGGGTGGAGTTGACGAAGTGGATGAAGTGGACCAAGTGGACGAAGGGGACGAAGTTGATGAAGTGGAGGAAGTGGAGGAAGTGGAGGAAGTGGACGAAATTGAAGAAGTGGCGAAGTGGACGGAGTTGAAGAAGTGGAGGAAGTGGAGGAAGTGGACGAAGTTGACAAAGTTGACGAACTGGATGAAGTTGACGAAGTGGACGATGTGGACGAAGCGGGCGAACGGGACGAAGTGGACGAAGTTGACGAAGTGGACGAAGTGGACGAGGCGGAGGAAGTGGAGGAAGTGGATGAAGTGGACGAAGTTGACGAAGTGGACGAAGTTCACGAAGTGGATGAAGTTGACGAAGTGGAGGAAGTTGAGGAAGTGGAGGAAGTTGACAAAGTGGACCAAGTGCAGGAAGTGGAGGAAGTAGGCGAAGTGGGCGAAGTGGACGAAGTGGACGAAGTTGACGAAGTTGAAGAGGTTGACGAAGTGGACGACGTGGAGAAAGTGAAGGAAGTGGAGGAAGTGGCGAAGTGGACGAAGTTAACGAAGTGGAGGAAGTGGAGGAAGTGGGCGATGTGGGCGAAGTGGACGACGTGGAGGACTACGAAGTGGACGAAGTGGACGAAGTGGACGAAGCAGACGAAGCGGACGAAGCGGACGAAGCGGACGAAGTGGACGAAGTGGACGAAGTGCAGGAAGTAGAGGAAGTGGACGATGTGGCGAAGTGGCGAAGTGGACGAAGTGGACGAAGCGAAGGAAGCGAAGGATGCGGAGGAAGCGGTGGAAGTGGCGGAAGTGGACGATGTGGGCGGAGTTGACAAAGTGGAGGAAGTGGAAGAACTGGAGGAAGTGGAGTTAGTGAGGAAGCGGACGAAGTTGATGAAGTAGACGAAGTGGAGGAAGTGGTTCAAGGGGAGGAAGTGGACAAAGTTGGCGGAGTTGACGAAGTGGAGGAAGTGGACGGTGTTGACAAAGTGGACGAATTGGAGGAAGTGGATGAAGTGGAGGAAGTGGAGAAAGTGGAGGAAGTGGACGAAATTGAGGAAGTGACGAAGTGGAGGAAGTGGAGGAAGTGGAGAAAGTGGAGGAAGTGAAGGAAGTGGAGGAAGTCTACGAAGTGGACGAAGTGGACGAAGAGGACGAAATGGACGAAGTGGGTGGAGTTGACGAAGTGGATGAAGTGGAGGAAGTTGATGAAGTGGAGGAAGTGGAGGAAGTGGAGGAAGTGGACGAAATTGAAGAAGTGGCGAAGTGGACGGAGTTGAAGAAGTGGAGGAAGTGGACGAAGTTGACAAAGTTGACGAACTGGATGAAGTTGACGAAGTGGACGATGTGGACGAAGCGGGCGAACGGGACGAAGTGGACGAAGTTGACGAAGTTGACGAAGTGGACGAAGTGGACGAGGTGGAGGAAGTGGAGGAAGTGGAGGAAGTGGACGAAGTGGACGAAGTTGACGAAGTGGACGAAGTGGACGAAGTGGACGAGGTGAAGGAAGTGGATGAAGTGGATGAAGTGCCCGAAGTGGGGAAGAAGTGGATGAAGTGGAGGAAGTGGAGGAAGTGGAGGAAGTGAAGGAAGTGGAGGAAGTTGACGAAGTGGACGAAGTGGAGGAAGTTGACGAAGTGGACGAAGTGGCGAAGTGACGAAGTGGATGAACCTGACAAAGTTGACAAACTGGACAAAGTGGAGGAAGAAGTCGATGAAATGGACGAAGTGGAGGAAGTGGACAATGTGGCGAAGTGGACGAAGTAGACGAAGCGAAGGAAGCGAAGGATGTGGAGGAAGCGGTGGAAGTGGCGGAAGTGGACGATGTGAGTGGAGTTGACAAAGTGGAGGAAGTGGAAGAACTGGAGGAAGTGGAATTAGTGGAGGAAGCGGACGAAGTTGATGAAGTAGACGAAGTGGAGGAAGTGGTTCAAGTGGAGGAAGTGGACAAAGTTGGCGGAGTTGACGAAGTGGAGGAAGTGGACGATGTTGACGAAGTGGACGAAGTGCACGAAGGGGACGAAGTTGACGAAGTTTACGAACTGGACGAAGTGGACGAAGATGACGAAGTTGACGAAGCGGAGGAAGCGGAGGAAGTTGAGGAAGTGGAGGAAGTTGACAAAGTGGACGAATTGGAGGAAGTGGATGAAGTGGAGGAAGTGGAGAAAGTGGAGGAAGTGGACGAAATTGAGGAAGTGACGAAGTGGCGGAACTGGAGGAAGTCTACGAAGTGGACGAAGTGGACGAAGTGGACGAAGTGGACGAAGTGGGCGGAGTTGACGAAGTGGATGAAGTGGACCAAGTGGACGAAGGGGACGAAGTTGATGAAGTGGAGGAAGTGGACTAAATTGAAGAAGTGGCGAAGTGGACGGAGTTGAAGAAGTGGAGGAAGTGGAGGAAGTGTACGAAGTTGACAAAGTGGACGACGTGGAGTACGAAGTGGACGAAGTTGACGATGTGGACGAAGTGGACGAAGTGCAGGAAGTAGAGGAAGTGGAGGAAGTGGACGATGTGGCGAAGTGGACGAAGTGGAGGAAGTGGAGGAAGTGGAAGAACTGGAGGAAGTGGAGTTAGTGGAGGAAGCGGACGAAGTTGATGAAGTAGATGAAGTGGAGGAAATGGTTCAAGTGGAGGAAGTGGACAAAGTTGGCGGAGTTGACGAAGTGGAGGAAGTGGACGAAGTTGACGAAGTGGAGGAAGCGGAGGAAGGTAGGAAGCGGAGGAAGCGAAGGAAGTGCAGGAAGCGGAGGAAGGGGAGGAAGTGTACGAAGTGGAGGAAGTGGAGGAAGTGGAGGTAGTGGACGAAGTGGATGAAGTGGACGAAGTTGACGAAGTGGACGAAGTGGATGAAGTTGACGAAGTGGAGGAAGTGGACGAAATTGAAGAAGTGGCGAAGTGGAAGGAGTTGAAGAAGTGGAGGAAGTGGAGGAAGTGGAGGAAGTGGACGAAGTTGACAAAGTTGAGGAACTAGATGAAGTTGACGAAGTGGACGAAGTGGACGATGTGGACGAAGCGGGCGAACGGGACGAAGTGGACGAAGTTGACGAAGTGGACGAAGTGCAGGAAGTAGAGGAAGTGGAGGAAGTGGACGATGTGGCGAAGTGGCGAAGTGCACGAAGTGGACGAAGCGAAGGAAGCGAAGGATGCGGAGGAAGCGGTGGAAGTGGCGGAAGTGGACGATGTGGGCGGAGTTGACAAAGTGGAGGAAGTGGAAGAACTGGAGGAAGTGGAAGAACTGGAGGAAGTGGAGTTAGTGAGGAAGCGGACGAAGTTGATGAAGTAGACGAAGTGGAGGAAGTGGTTCAAGGGGAGGAAGTGGACAAAGTTGGCGGAGTTGACGAAGTGGAGGAAGTGGACGGTGTTGACGAAGTGGACGAAGTGCACGAAGGGGACGAAGTTGACGAAGTTTACGAACTGAACGAAGTGGACGAAGATGACGAAGTGGACGAAGTGGACGAAGCGGAGGAAGTTGAGGAAGTGGACGAAGTTGACAAAGTGGACGAATTGGAGGAAGTGGATGAAGTGGAGGAAGTGGAGAAAGTTGAGGAAGTGGACGAAATTGAGGAAGTGACGAAGTGGAGGAAGTGGAGGAAGTGGAGAAAGTGGAGGAAGTGAAGGAAGTGGAGGAAGTCTACGAAGTGGACGAAGTGGACGAAGAGGACGAAATGGACGAAGTGGACGAAGTGGGTGGAGTTGACGAAGTGGATGAAGTGGACCAAGTGGACGAAGGGGACGAAGTTGATGAAGTGGAGGAAGTGGAGGAAGTGGAGGAAGTGGACGAAATTGAAGAAGTGGCGAAGTGGACGGAGTTGAAGAAGTGGAGGAAGTGGAGGAAGTGGAGGAAGTGGACGAAGTTGACAAAGTTGACGAACTGGATGAAGTTGACGAAGTGGACGATGTGGACGAAGCGGGCGAACGGGACGAAGTGGACGAAGTTGACGAAGTGGACGAAGTGGACGAAGTGGACGAAGTGGACGAAGTGGACGAGGTGGAGGAAGTGGAGGAAGTGGATGAAGTGGACGAAGTTGATGAAGTGGACGAAGTTCACGAAGTGGATGAAGTTGACGAAGTGGAGGAAGTTGAGGAAGTGGAGGAAGTTGACAAAGTGGACCAAGTGCAGGAAGTGGAGGAAGTAGGCGAAGTGGGCGAAGTGGACGAAGTGGACGAAGTTGACGAAGTTGAAGAGGTTGACGAAGTGGACGACGTGGAGAAAGTGAAGGAAGTGGAGCAAGTGGCGAAGTGGACGAAGTTAACGAAGTGGAGGAAGTGGAGGAAGTGGGCGATGTGGGCGAAGTGGACGACGTGGAGGACTACGAAGTGGACGAAGTGGACGAAGTGGACGAAGCAGACGAAGCGGACGAAGCGGACGAAGCGGACGAAGTGGACGAAGTGGACGAAGTGCAGGAAGTAGAGGAAGTGGAGGAAGTGGACGATGTGGCGAAGTGGCGAAGTGGACGAAGTGGACGAAGCGAAGGAAGCGAAGGATGCGGAGGAAGCGGTGGAAGTGGCGGAAGTGGACGATGTGGGCGGAGTTGACAAAGTGGAGGAAGTGGAAGAACTGGAGGAAGTGGAGTTAGTGAGGAAGCGGACGAAGTTGATGAAGTAGACGAAGTGGAGGAAGTGGTTCAAGGGGAGGAAGTGGACAAAGTTGGCGGAGTTGACGAAGTGGAGGAAGTGGACGGTGTTGACAAAGTGGACGAATTGGAGGAAGTGGATGAAGTGGAGGAAGTGGAGAAAGTGGAGGAAGTGGACGAAATTGAGGAAGTGACGAAGTGGAGGAAGTGGAGGAAGTGGAGAAAGTGGAGGAAGTGAAGGAAGTGGAGGAAGTCTACGAAGTGGACGAAGTGGACGAAGAGGACGAAATGGACGAAGTGGACGAAGTGGGTGGAGTTGACGAAGTGGATGAAGTGGAGGAAGTTGATGAAGTGGAGGAAGTGGACGAAATTGAAGAAGTGGCGAAGTGGACGGAGTTGAAGAAGTGGAGGAAGTGGAGGAAGTGGAGGAAGTGGAGGAAGTGGACGAAGTTGACAAAGTTGACGAACTGGATGAAGTTGACGAAGTGGACGATGTGGACGAAGCGGGCGAACGGGACGAAGTGGACGAAGTTGACGAAGTTGACGAAGTGGACGAAGTGGACGAAGTGGACGAGGTGGAGGAAGTGGAGGAAGTGGACGAAGTGGACGAAGTGGACGAAGTTGACGAAGTGGACGAAGTGGACGAAGTGGACGAGGTGGAGGAAGTGGATGAAGTGGATGAAGTGCCCGAAGTGGGGAAGAAGTGGATGAAGTGGAGGAAGTGGAGGAAGT
Source organism: Vigna umbellata (assembly GCF_029865625.1). NCBI lineage: Eukaryota > Viridiplantae > Streptophyta > Magnoliopsida > Fabales > Fabaceae > Vigna > Vigna umbellata. Next base: position 543,381 of record NC_142168.1, read on the forward strand.
GGAGGAAGTGAAGGAAGTGGAGGAAGTTGACGAAGTGGACGAAGTGGAGGAAGTTGACGAAGTGGACGAAGTGGCGAAGTGACGAAGTGGATGAACCTGACAAAGTTGACAAACTGGACAAAGTGGAGGAAGAAGTCGATGAAGTGGACGAAGTGGAGGAAGTGCAGGAAGTAGAGGAAGTGGAGGAAGTGGACGATGTGGCGAAGTGGACGAAGTAGACGAAGCGAAGGAAGCGAAGGATGTGGAGGAAGCGGTGGAAGTGGCGGAAGTGGACGATGTGAGTGGAGTTGACAAAGTGGAGGAAGTGGAAGAACTGGAGGAAGTGGAATTAGTGGAGGAAGCGGACGAAGTTGATGAAGTAGACGAAGTGGAGGAACTGGTTCAAGTGGAGGAAGTGGACAAAGTTGGCGGAGTTGACGAAGTGGAGGAAGTGGACGATGTTGACGAAGTGGACGAAGTGCACGAAGGGGACGAAGTTGACGAAGTTTACGAACTGGACGAAGTGGACGAAGATGACGAAGTTGACGAAGCGGAGGAAGCGGAGGAAGTTGAGGAAGTGGAGGAAGTTGACAAAGTGGACGAATTGGAGGAAGTGGATGAAGTGGAGGAAGTGGAGAAAGTGGAGGAAGTGGACGAAATTGAGGAAGTGACGAAGTGGCGGAAGTGGAGGAAGTCTACGAAGTGGACGAAGTGGACGAAATGGACGAAGTGGACGAAGTGGGCGGAGTTGACGAAGTGGATGAAGTGGACCAAGTGGACGAAGGGGACGAAGTTGATGAAGTGGAGGAAGTGGACGAAGTGGACTAAATTGAAGAAGTGGCGAAGTGGACGGAGTTGAAGAAGTGGAGGAAGTGGAGGAAGTGTACGAAGTTGACAAAGTGGACGACGTGGAGGACTACGAAGTGGACGAAGTTGACGAAGTGGACGAAGTGGACGAAGTGCAGGAAGTAGAGGAAGTGGAGGAAGTGGACGATGTGGCGAAGTGGACGAAGTGGAGGAAGTGGAGGAAGTGGAAGAACTGGAGGAAGTGGAGTTAGTGGAGGAAGCGGACGTAGATGAAGTGGAGGAAATGGTTCAAGTGGAGGAAGTGGACAAAGTTGGCAGAGTTGACGAAGTGGAGGAAGTGGACGAAGTTGACGAAGTAGAGGAAGCGGAGGAAGGTAGGAAGCGGAGGAAGCGAAGGAAGTGCAGGAAGCGGAGGAAGGGGAGGAAGTGTACGAAGTGGAGGAAGTGGAGGAAGTGGAGGTAGTGGACGAAGTGGATGAAGTGGACGAAGTTGACGAAGTGGACGAAGTGGACGAAGTGGATGAAGTTGACGAAGTGGAGGAAGTGGACGAAATTGAAGAAGTGGCGAAGTGGAAGGAGTTGAAGAAGTGGAGGAAGTGGAGGAAGTGGAGGAAGTGGACGAAGTTGACAAAGTTGACGAACTGGATGAGGTTGACGAAGTGGACGAAGTGGACGATGTGGACGAAGCGGGCGAACGGGACGAAGTGGACGAAGTTGACGAAGTTGATGAAGTGGACGAAGTTGACGAGGTGGAGGAAGTGGATGAAGTGCCCGAAAAGGGGAAGAAGTGGAGGAAGTGGAGGAAGTGGAGGAAGTGAAGGAAGTGGAGGAAGTTGACGAAGTGGACGAAGTGGAGGAAGTTGACGAAGTGGACGAAGTGGCGAAGTGACGAAGTGGACGAAGTTGACGAAGTGGATGAACCTGACAAAGTTGACAAAGTGGACAAAGTGGAGGAAGAAGTCGATGAAGTGGACGAAGTGGACGAAGTGGAGGAAGTGCAGGAAGTAGAGGAAGTGGAGGAAGTGGACGATGTGGCGAAGTGGACGAAGTGCACAAAGCGAAGGAAGCGAAGGATGCGGAGGAAGCGGTGGAAGTGGCGGAAGTGGACGATGTGAGTGGAGTTGACAAAGTAGAGGAAGTGGAGGAAGTGGAAGAACTGGAGGAAGTGGAATTAGTGGAGGAAGCGAACGAAGTTGATGAAGTAGACGAAGTGGAGGAAGTGGTTCAAGTGGAGGAAGTGGACAAAGTTGGCGGAGTTGACGAAGTGGAGGAAGTGGACGATGTTGACGAAGTGGACGATGTTGACGAAGTGGACGAAGTGCACGAAGGGGACGAAGTTGACGAAGTTTACGAACTGGACGAAGTGGACGAAGATGACGAAGTTGACGAAGCGGAGGAAGCGGAGGAAGTTGAGGAAGTGGAGGAAGTTGACAAAGTGGACGAATTGGAGGAAGTGGATGAAGAGGAGGAAGTGAAGAAAGTGGAGGAAGTGGACGAAATTGAGGAAGTGACGAAGTGGAGGAAGTGGAGGAAGTGGAGAAAGTGGAGGAAGTGAAGGAAGTGGAGGAAGTCTACGAAGTGGACGAAGTGGACGAAGTGGACGAAGTGGGCGGAGTTGACGAAGTGGATGAAGTGGACCAAGTGGACGAAGGGGACGAAGTTGATGAAGTGGAGGAAGTGGACGAAGCTGACAAAGTGGACGACGTGGAGGACTACGAAGTGGACGAAGTTGACGAAGTGGACGAAGTGGACGAAGTGGAGGAAGTGCAGGAAGTAGAGGAAGTGGAGGAAGTGGACGATGTGGCGAAGTGGATGAAGTGGAGGAAGTGGAGGAAGTGGAAGAACTGAAGGAAGTGGAGTTAGTGGAGGAAGCGGACGAAGTTGATGAAGTAGACGAAGTGGAGGAAGTGGTTTAAGTGGAGGAAGTGGACAAAGTTGGCGGAGTTGACGAAGTGGAGGAAGTGGACGAAGTTTAGAAGTGGAGGAAGCGGAGGAAGGTAGGAAGCGGAGGAAGCGAAGGAAGTGCAAGAAGCGGAGGAAGGGGAGGAAGTGTACGAAGTGGAGGAAGTGGAGGTAGTGGACGAAGTGGACGAAGTTGACGAAGTGGACGAAGTGGACGAAGTGGACGAAGTGGACGAAGTGGATGAAGTTGACGAAGTGGAGGAAGTTGAGGAAGTGGAGGAAGTTGACGAAGTGGACCAAGTGCAGGAAGTGGAGGAAGTAAGCGAAGTGGGCGAAGTGGACGAAGTGGACGAAGTTGACGAAGTTGAAGAAGCTGACGAAGTGGAGGACGTGGAGAAAGTGAAGGAAGTGGAAGAAGTGGAGCAAGTGGCGAAGTGGACGAAGTTAACGAAGTGGAGGAAGTGGACGAAGTGGACGAATTGAAAGAAGTGGACGAAGTGGACGAAGTGGAGGAAGTGCAGGAAGTAGAGGAAGTGGAGGAAGTGGACGATGTGGCGAAGTGGACGAAGTGGACGAAGCGAAGGAAGCGAAGGATGCGGAGGAAGCGGTGGAAGTGGCGGAAGTGGACGATGTGGGCGGAGTTGACAAAGCAGAGGAAGTGGAAGAACTGGAGGAAGTGGAGTTAGTGAGGAAGCGGACGAAGTTGATGAAGTAGACGAAGTGGAGGAAGTGGTTCAAGTGGAGGAAGTGGACAAAGTTGGCGGAGTTGACGAAGTGGAGGAAGTGGACGATGTTGACGAAGTGGACGAAGTGCACGAAGGGGACGAAGTTGACGAAGTTTACGAACTGAACGAAGTGGACGAAGATGACGAAGTGGACGAAGTGGACGAAGCGGAGGAAGCGGAGGAAGTTGAGGAAGTGGACGAAGTTGACAAAGTGGACGAATTGGAGGAAGTGGATGAAGTGGAGGAAGTGGAGAAAGTGGAGGAAGTGAAGGAAGTGGAGGAAGTCTACGAAGTGGACGAAGTGGACGAAGAGGACAAAGTGTACGAAGTGGACGAAGTGGGCGGAGTTGACGAAGTGGATGAAGTGGACCAAGTGGACGAATGGGACGAAGTTGATGAAGTGGAGGAAGTGGAGGAAGTGGACGAAATTGAAGAAGTGGCGAAGTGGACGGAGTTGAAGAAGTGGAGGAAGTGGAGGAAGTGGACGAAGTTGACAAAGTTGACGAACTGGATGAAGTTGACGAAGTGGACGAAGTGGACGATGTGGACGAAGCGGGCGAACGGGACGAACTGGACGAAGTTGACGAAGTGGACGAAGTGGACGAAGTGGACGAAGTGGACGAAGTTGACGAGGTGGAGGAAGTGGAGGAACTGGATGAAGTGCCCGAAGTGGGGAAGAAGTGGATGAAGTGGAGGAAGTGGAGGAAGTGGAGGAAGTGAAGGAAGTGGAGGAAGTTGACGAAGTGGACGAAGTGGAGGAAGTTGACGATGTGGACGAAGTGGCGAAGTGGACGAAGTTGACGAAGTGGATGAACCTGACAAAGTTGACAAAGTGGACAAAGTGGAGGAAGAAGTCGATGAAGTGGACGAAGTGGAGGAAGTGCAGGAAGTAGAGGAAGTGGAGGAAGTGGACGATGTGGCGAAGTGGACGAAGTAGACGAAGCGAAGGAAGCGAAGGATGTGGAGGAAGCGGTGGAAGTGGCGGAAGTGGACGATGTGAGTGGAGTTGACAAAGTGGAGGAAGTGGAGGAAGTGGAAGAACTGGAGGAAGTGGAATTAGTGGAGGAAGCGGACGAAGTTGATGAAGTAGACGAAGAGGAGGAAGTGGACAAAGTTGGCGGAGTTGACGAAGTGGAGGAAGTGGACGATGTTGACGAAGTGGACGAAGTGCACGAAGGGGACGAAGTTGACGAAGTTTACGAACTGGACGAAGTGGACGAAGATGACGAAGTAGACGAAACGGAGGAAGCGGAGGAAGTTGAGGAAGTGGAGGAAGTTGACAAAGTGGACGAATTGGAGGAAGTGGATGAAGTGGAGGAAGTGGAGAAAGTGGAGGAAGTGGACGAAATTGAGGAAGTGACGAAGTGGCGGAAGTGGAGGAAGTGGAGGAAGTGGAGAAAGTGGAGGAAGTGAAGGAAGTGGAGGAAGTCTACGAAGTGGACGAACTGGATGAAGTGGACGAAGTGGACGAAGTGGACGAAGTGGGCGGAGTTGACGAAGTGGATGAAGTGGACCAAGTGGACGAAGGGGACGAAGTTGATGAAGTGGACGAAGTGGACTAAATTGAAGAAGTGGCGAAGTGGACGGAGTTGAAGAAGTGGAGGAAGTGGACGAAGTGGACGAAGTTGACAAAGTGGACGACGTGGAGGACTACGAAGTGGACGAAGTGGACGAAGTGGTCGAAGTGGACGAAGTGCAGGAAGTAGAGGAAGTGGAGGAAGTGGACGATGTGGCGAAGTGGACGAAGTGGAGATAGTGGAGGAAGTGGAAGAACTGGAGGAAGTGGAGTTAGTGGAGGAAGCGGACGAAGTTGATGAAGTAGATGAAGTGGAGGAAATGGTTCAAGTGGAGGAAGTGGACAAAGTTGGCGGAGTTGACGAAGTGGAGGAAGTAGACGAAGTTGACGAAGTGGAGGAAGCGGAGGAAGGTAGGAAGCGGAGGAAGCGAAGGAAGCGAAGGAAGCGGAGGAAGGGGAGGAAGTGTACGAAGTGGAGGAAGTGGAGGAAGTGGACGAAGTTGACGAAGTGGACGAAGTGGATGAAGTTGACGAAGTGGAGGAAGTGGAGGAAGTGGACAAAATTGAAGAAGAAGCGAAGTGGACGGAGTTGAAGAAGTGGAGGAAGTGGACGAAGTGGACGAAGTGGACGAAGTTGACAAAGTTGACGAACTGGATGAAGTTGACGAAGTGGACGAAGTGGACGAAGTGGACGATGTGGACGAAGCGGGCGAACGGGACGAAGTGGACGAAGTTGACGAAGTGGACGAAGTTGACGAGGTGGAGGAAGTGGATGAAGTGCCCGAAGTGGGGAGGAAGTGAAGGAAGTGGAGGAAGTTGACGAAGTGGACGAAGTGGAGGAAGTTGACGAAGTGGACGAAGTGGCGAAGTGACGAAGTGGACGAAGTTGACGAAGTGGATGAACCTGACAAAGTTGACAAAGTGGACAAAGTGGAGGAAGAAGTCGATGAAGTGGACGAAGTGGAGGAAGTGCAGGAAGTAGAGGAAGTGGAGGAAGTGGACGATGTGGCGAAGTGGACGAAGTGCACGAAGCGAAGGAAGCGAAGGATGCGGAGGAAGCGGTGGAAGTGGCGGAAGTGGACGATGTGAGTGGAGTTGACAAAGTGGAGGAAGTAGAGGAAGTGGAAGAACTGGAGGAAGTGGAATTAGTGGAGGAAGCGGACGAAGTTGATGAAGTAGACGAAGTGGAGGAAGTGGTTCAAGTGGAGGAAGTGGACAAAGTTGGCGGAGTTGACGAAGTGGAGGAAGTGGACGATGTTGACGAAGTGGACGAAGTGCACGAAGGGGACGAAGTTGACGAAGTTTACGAACTGGACAAAGTGGACGAAGATGACGAAGTTGACGAAGCGGAGGAAGCGGAGGAGGTTGAGGAAGTGGAGGAAGTTGACAAAGTGGACGAATTGGAGGAAGTGGATGAAGTGGAGGAAGTGGAGAAAGTGGAGGAAGTCGACGAAATTGAGGAAGTGACGAAGTGGAGGAAGTGGAGGAAGTGGAGAAAGTGGAGGAAGAGAAGGAAGTGGAGGAAGTCTACGAACTGGACGAAGTGGACGAAGTGGACGAAGTGGGCGGAGTTGACGAAGTGGATGAAGTGGACCAAGTGGACGAAGGGGACGAAGTTGATGAAGTGGAGGAAGTGGACCAAGTGGACTAAATTGAAGAAGTGGCGAAGTGGACGGAGTTGAAGAAGTGGAGGAAGTGGACGAAGCTGACAAAGTGGACGACGTGGAGGACTACGAAGTGGACGAAGTGGAGGAAGTGCAGGAGGTAGAGGAAGTGGAGGAAGTGGATGATGTGGCGAAGTGGATGAAGTGGAGGAAGTGGAGGAAGTGGAAGAACTGGAGGAAGTGGAGTTAGTGGAGGAAGCGGACGAAGTTGATGAAGTAGACGAAGTGGAGGAAGTGGTTCAAGTGGAGGAAGTGGACAAAGTTGGCGGAGTTGACGAAGTGGAGGAAGTGGACGAAGTTGACGAAGTGGAGGAAGCGGAGGAAGGTAGGAAGCGGAGGAAGCGAAGGAAGTGCAGGAAGCGGAGGAAGGGGAGGAAGTGTACGAAGTGGAGGAAGTGGAGGAAGTGGAGGTAGTGGACGAAGTGGACGAAGTGGATGAAGTTGAGGAAGTGGAGGAAGTTGACGAAGTGGACCAAGTGCAGGAAGTGGAGGAAGTAAGCGAAGTGGGCGAAGTGGACGAAGTGGACGAAGTTGACGAAGTTGAAGAAGTTGACGAAGTGGACGACGTGGAGAAAGTGAAGGAAGTGGAAGAAGTGGAGCAAGTGGCGAAGTGGACGAAGTTAACGAAGTGGAGGAAGTGGACGAATTGAAAGAAGTGGACGAAGTGGAGGAAGTGGAGGAAGTGCAGGAAGTAGAGGAAGTGGAGGAAGTGGACGATGTGGCGAAGTGGACGAAGTGGACGAAGCGAAGGAAGCGAAGGATGCGGAGGAAGCGGTGGAAGTGGCGGAAGTGGACGATGGGGGCGGAGTTGACAAAGTGGAGGAAGTGGAAGAACTGGAGGAAGTGGAGTTAGTGAGGAAGCGGACGAAGTTGATGAAGTAGACGAAGTGGAGGAAGTGGTTCAAGTGGAGGAAGTGGACAAAGTTGGCGGAGTTGACGAAGTGGAGGAAGTGGACGATGTTGACGAAGTGCACGATTGGGACGAAGTTGACGAAGTTTACGAACTGAACGAAGTGGACGAAGATGACGAAAAGGACGAAGTGGACGAAGCGGAGGAAGTGGACGAAGTGGACGAAGCGGAGGAAGCGGAGGAAGTTGAGGAAGTGGACGAAGTTGACAAAGTGGACGAATTGGAGGAAGTGGATGAAGTGGAGGAAGTGGAGAAAGTGGAGGAAGTGGACGAAATTGAGGAAGTGACGAAGTGGAGGAAGTGGAGGAAGTGGAGAAAGTGGAGGAAGTGAAGGAAGTGGAGGAAGTCTACGAAGTGGACGAAGTGGACGAAGAGGACAAAGTGTACGAAGTGGACGAAGTGGACGAAGTGGGCGGAGTTGACGAAGTGGATGAAGTGGACCAAGTGGACGAAGGGAACGCAGTTGATGAAGTGGAGGAAGTGGAGGAAATGGAGGAAGTGGACGAAATTGAAGAAGTGGCGAAGTGGACGGAGTTGAAGAAGTGGAGGAAGTGGAGGAAGTGGAAGAAGTTGACGAACTCGATGAAGTTGACGAAGGGGACGAAGTGGACGATGTGGACGAAGCGGGCGAACGGGACGAAGTGGATGAAGTTGACGAAGTTGACGAAGTGGACGAAGTGGACGAAGTTGACGAGGTGGAGGAAGTGGATGAAGTGCCCGAAGTGGGGAAGAAGTGGATGAAGTGGAGGAAGTGGAGGAAGTGGAGGAAGTGGAGGAAGTGAAGGAAGTGGAGGAAGTTGACGAAGTGGACGAAGTGGAGGAAGTTGACGAAGTGGACGAAGTGGCGAAGTGACGAAGTGGACGAAGTTGACGAAGTGGATGAACCTGACAAAGTTGACAAAGTGGACAAAGTGGAGGAAGAAGTCGATGAAGTGGACGAAGTGGAGGAAGTGCAGGAAGTAGAGGAAGTGGAGGAAGTGGACGATGTGGCGAAGTGGACGAAGTGGACGAAGCGAAGGATGCGGAGGAAGCGGTGGAAGTGGCGGAAGTGGACGATGTGAGTGGAGTTGACAAAGTGGAGGAAGTGGGGGAAGTGGAAGAACTGGAGGAAGCAGACGAAGTTGATGAAGAAGACGAAGTGGAGGAAGTGGTTCAAGTGGAGGAAGTGGACAAAGTTGGCGGAGTTGACGAAGTGGACGATGTTGACGAAGTTGACGAAGTGGAGGAAGCGGAGGAAGGTAGGAAGCGGAGGAAGCGAAGGAAGTGCAGGAAGCGGAGGAAAGGGAGCAAGTGTACGAAGTGGGGGAAGTGGAGGTAGTGGACGAAGTGCATGAAGTGCACGAAGTTGACGAAGTGGACGAAGTGGATGAAGTGGATGAAGTTGACGAAGTGGAGGAAGTGCACGAAGGGGACGAAATTGACGAAGTTTTTACGAACTGGACGAAGTGGACGAAGATGACGAAGTTGACGAAGCGGAGGAAGCGGAGGAAGCGAAGGATGCGGAGGAAGCGGTGGAAGTGGCGGAAGTGGACGATGTGGGCGGAGTTGACAAAGTGGAGGAAGTGGAGGAAGTGGAAGAACTGGAGGAAGTGGAGTTAGTGGAGGAAGCGGACGAAGTTGATGAAGTAGACGAAGTGGAGGAAGTGGACAAAGTTGGCGGAGTTGACGAAGTGGAGGAAGTGGAGGAAGTGGACGATGTTGACGAAGTTGACGAAGTGGAGGAAGCGGAGGAAGTGCAGGAAGCGGAGGAAGGGGAGGAAGTGTACGAAGTGGGGGAAGTGGAGGTAGTGGACGAAGTGGATGAAGTGGACGAAGTTGACAAAGTGGACGAAGTGGACGAAGTGGACGAAGTGGATGAAGTTGACGAAGTGGAGGAAGTTGAGGAAGTGGAGGAAGTTGACGAAGTGGACCAAGTGCAAGAAGTGGAGGAAGTAGGCGAAGTGGGCGAAGTGGACGAAGTTGACGAAGTTGAAGAAGTTGACGAAGTGGACGACGTTGAGAAAGTGAAGGAAGTGGAAGAAGTGGAGCAAGTGGCGAAGTGGACGAAGTTAACGAAGTGGAGGAAGTGGAGGAAGTGGGCGATGTGGGCGAAGTGGACGAAGTTGACGAAGTGGACGACGTGGAGGACTACGAAGTGGACGAAGTGGACGAAGTGGACGAAGTGGACGAAGTTGGCGGAGTTGACGAAGTGGAGGAAGTGGACGATGTTGACGAAGTGGACGAAGTGCACGAAGGGGACGAAGTTGACGAAGTTTACGAAGTGGACGAAGATGACGAAGTGGACGAAGCGGAGGAAGCGGAGGAAGCTGAGGAAGTGGACGAAGTTGACAAAGTGGAGGAATTGGAGGAAGTGGATGAAGTGGAGGAAGTGGATAAAGTGGAGAAAGTGGACAAAATTGAGGAAGTGACGAAGTGGCGGAAGTGGAGGAAGTGGAGAAAGTGGAGGAAGTGAAGGAAGTGGAGGAAGTCTACGAAGTGGACGAAGTGGACGAAGAGGACGAAGTGGACGAAGTGGGCGGAGTTGACGAATTGGATGAAGTGGACCAAGTGGACGAAGGGGACGAAGTTGATGAAGTGGACGAAGTGGAGGAAGTGGAGGAAGTATACGAAAATGAAGAAGTGGCGAAGTGGACGGAGTTGAAGAAGTGGAGGAAGTGGACGAAGTTGACAAAGTTGACGAACTGGATGAAGTTGACGAAGTGTACGATGTGGACGAAGCGGCCAAACGGGACGAAGTGGACGAAGTTGACGAAGTGGAGGAAGTAGACGAAGTTGACGAAGTGGAGGAAGCGGAGGAAGGTAGGAAGCGGAGGAAGCGAAGGAAGCGAAGGAAGCGGAGGAAGGGGAGGAAGTGTACGAAGTGGAGGAAGTGGAGGAAGTGGACGAAGTTGACGAAGTGGACGAAGTGGATGAAGTTGACGAAGTGGAGGAAGTGGAGGAAGTGGACAAAATTGAAGAAGAAGCGAAGTGGACGGAGTTGAAGAAGTGGAGGAAGTGGAGGAAGTGGACGAAGTGGACGAAGTTGACAAAGTTGACGAACTGGATGAAGTTGACGAAGTGGACGAAGTGGACGAAGTGGACGATGTGGACGAAGCGGGCGAACGGGACGAAGTGGACGAAGTTGACGAAGTGGACGAAGTTGACGAGGTGGAGGAAGTGGATGAAGTGCCCGAAGTGGGGAGGAAGTGAAGGAAGTGGAGGAAGTTGACGAAGTGGACGAAGTGGAGGAAGTTGACGAAGTGGACGAAGTGGCGAAGTGACGAAGTGGACGAAGTTGACGAAGTGGATGAACCTGACAAAGTTGACAAAGTGGACAAAGTGGAGGAAGAAGTCGATGAAGTGGACGAAGTGGAGGAAGTGCAGGAAGTAGAGGAAGTGGAGGAAGTGGACGATGTGGCGAAGTGGACGAAGTGCACGAAGCGAAGGAAGCGAAGGATGCGGAGGAAGCGGTGGAAGTGGCGGAAGTGGACGATGTGAGTGGAGTTGACAAAGTGGAGGAAGTAGAGGAAGTGGAAGAACTGGAGGAAGTGGAATTAGTGGAGGAAGCGGACGAAGTTGATGAAGTAGACGAAGTGGAGGAAGTGGTTCAAGTGGAGGAAGTGGACAAAGTTGGCGGAGTTGACGAAGTGGAGGAAGTGGACGATGTTGACGAAGTGGACGAAGTGCACGAAGGGGACGAAGTTGACGAAGTTTACGAACTGGACAAAGTGGACGAAGATGACGAAGTTGACGAAGCGGAGGAAGCGGAGGAGGTTGAGGAAGTGGAGGAAGTTGACAAAGTGGACGAATTGGAGGAAGTGGATGAAGTGGAGGAAGTGGAGAAAGTGGAGGAAGTCGACGAAATTGAGGAAGTGACGAAGTGGAGGAAGTGGAGGAAGTGGAGAAAGTGGAGGAAGAGAAGGAAGTGGAGGAAGTCTACGAACTGGACGAAGTGGACGAAGTGGACGAAGTGGGCGGAGTTGACGAAGTGGATGAAGTGGACCAAGTGGACGAAGGGGACGAAGTTGATGAAGTGGAGGAAGTGGACCAAGTGGACTAAATTGAAGAAGTGGCGAAGTGGACGGAGTTGAAGAAGTGGAGGAAGTGGACGAAGCTGACAAAGTGGACGACGTGGAGGACTACGAAGTGGACGAAGTGGAGGAAGTGCAGGAGGTAGAGGAAGTGGAGGAAGTGGATGATGTGGCGAAGTGGATGAAGTGGAGGAAGTGGAGGAAGTGGAAGAACTGGAGGAAGTGGAGTTAGTGGAGGAAGCGGACGAAGTTGATGAAGTAGACGAAGTGGAGGAAGTGGTTCAAGTGGAGGAAGTGGACAAAGTTGGCGGAGTTGACGAAGTGGAGGAAGTGGACGAAGTTGACGAAGTGGAGGAAGCGGAGGAAGGTAGGAAGCGGAGGAAGCGAAGGAAGTGCAGGAAGCGGAGGAAGGGGAGGAAGTGTACGAAGTGGAGGAAGTGGAGGAAGTGGAGGTAGTGGACGAAGTGGACGAAGTGGATGAAGTTGAGGAAGTGGAGGAAGTTGACGAAGTGGACCAAGTGCAGGAAGTGGAGGAAGTAAGCGAAGTGGGCGAAGTGGACGAAGTGGACGAAGTTGACGAAGTTGAAGAAGTTGACGAAGTGGACGACGTGGAGAAAGTGAAGGAAGTGGAAGAAGTGGAGCAAGTGGCGAAGTGGACGAAGTTAACGAAGTGGAGGAAGTGGACGAATTGAAAGAAGTGGACGAAGTGGAGGAAGTGGAGGAAGTGCAGGAAGTAGAGGAAGTGGAGGAAGTGGACGATGTGGCGAAGTGGACGAAGTGGACGAAGCGAAGGAAGCGAAGGATGCGGAGGAAGCGGTGGAAGTGGCGGAAGTGGACGATGGGGGCGGAGTTGACAAAGTGGAGGAAGTGGAAGAACTGGAGGAAGTGGAGTTAGTGAGGAAGCGGACGAAGTTGATGAAGTAGACGAAGTGGAGGAAGTGGTTCAAGTGGAGGAAGTGGACAAAGTTGGCGGAGTTGACGAAGTGGAGGAAGTGGACGATGTTGACGAAGTGCACGATTGGGACGAAGTTGACGAAGTTTACGAACTGAACGAAGTGGACGAAGATGACGAAAAGGACGAAGTGGACGAAGCGGAGGAAGTGGACGAAGTGGACGAAGCGGAGGAAGCGGAGGAAGTTGAGGAAGTGGACGAAGTTGACAAAGTGGACGAATTGGAGGAAGTGGATGAAGTGGAGGAAGTGGAGAAAGTGGAGGAAGTGGACGAAATTGAGGAAGTGACGAAGTGGAGGAAGTGGAGGAAGTGGAGAAAGTGGAGGAAGTGAAGGAAGTGGAGGAAGTCTACGAAGTGGACGAAGTGGACGAAGAGGACAAAGTGTACGAAGTGGACGAAGTGGACGAAGTGGGCGGAGTTGACGAAGTGGATGAAGTGGACCAAGTGGACGAAGGGAACGCAGTTGATGAAGTGGAGGAAGTGGAGGAAATGGAGGAAGTGGACGAAATTGAAGAAGTGGCGAAGTGGACGGAGTTGAAGAAGTGGAGGAAGTGGAGGAAGTGGAAGAAGTTGACGAACTCGATGAAGTTGACGAAGGGGACGAAGTGGACGATGTGGACGAAGCGGGCGAACGGGACGAAGTGGATGAAGTTGACGAAGTTGACGAAGTGGACGAAGTGGACGAAGTTGACGAGGTGGAGGAAGTGGATGAAGTGCCCGAAGTGGGGAAGAAGTGGATGAAGTGGAGGAAGTGGAGGAAGTGGAGGAAGTGGAGGAAGTGAAGGAAGTGGAGGAAGTTGACGAAGTGGACGAAGTGGAGGAAGTTGACGAAGTGGACGAAGTGGCGAAGTGACGAAGTGGACGAAGTTGACGAAGTGGATGAACCTGACAAAGTTGACAAAGTGGACAAAGTGGAGGAAGAAGTCGATGAAGTGGACGAAGTGGACGAAGTGGAGGAAGTGCAGGAAGTAGAGGAAGTGGAGGAAGTGGACGATGTGGCGAAGTGGACGAAGTGGACGAAGCGAAGGATGCGGAGGAAGCGGTGGAAGTGGCGGAAGTGGACGATGTGAGTGGAGTTGACAAAGTGGAGGAAGTGGGGGAAGTGGAAGAACTGGAGGAAGCAGACGAAGTTGATGAAGAAGACGAAGTGGAGGAAGTGGTTCAAGTGGAGGAAGTGGACAAAGTTGGCGGAGTTGACGAAGTGGACGATGTTGACGAAGTTGACGAAGTGGAGGAAGCGGAGGAAGGTAGGAAGCGGAGGAAGCGAAGGAAGTGCAGGAAGCGGAGGAAAGGGAGCAAGTGTACGAAGTGGGGGAAGTGGAGGTAGTGGACGAAGTGCATGAAGTGCACGAAGTTGACGAAGTGGACGAAGTGGATGAAGTGGATGAAGTTGACGAAGTGGAGGAAGTGCACGAAGGGGACGAAATTGACGAAGTTTTTACGAACTGGACGAAGTGGACGAAGATGACGAAGTTGACGAAGCGGAGGAAGCGGAGGAAGCGAAGGATGCGGAGGAAGCGGTGGAAGTGGCGGAAGTGGACGATGTGGGCGGAGTTGACAAAGTGGAGGAAGTGGAGGAAGTGGAAGAACTGGAGGAAGTGGAGTTAGTGGAGGAAGCGGACGAAGTTGATGAAGTAGACGAAGTGGAGGAAGTGGACAAAGTTGGCGGAGTTGACGAAGTGGAGGAAGTGGAGGAAGTGGACGATGTTGACGAAGTTGACGAAGTGGAGGAAGCGGAGGAAGTGCAGGAAGCGGAGGAAGGGGAGGAAGTGTACGAAGTGGGGGAAGTGGAGGTAGTGGACGAAGTGGATGAAGTGGACGAAGTTGACAAAGTGGACGAAGTGGACGAAGTGGACGAAGTGGATGAAGTTGACGAAGTGGAGGAAGTTGAGGAAGTGGAGGAAGTTGACGAAGTGGACCAAGTGCAAGAAGTGGAGGAAGTAGGCGAAGTGGGCGAAGTGGACGAAGTTGACGAAGTTGAAGAAGTTGACGAAGTGGACGACGTTGAGAAAGTGAAGGAAGTGGAAGAAGTGGAGCAAGTGGCGAAGTGGACGAAGTTAACGAAGTGGAGGAAGTGGAGGAAGTGGGCGATGTGGGCGAAGTGGACGAAGTTGACGAAGTGGACGACGTGGAGGACTACGAAGTGGACGAAGTGGACGAAGTGGACGAAGTGGACGAAGTTGGCGGAGTTGACGAAGTGGAGGAAGTGGACGATGTTGACGAAGTGGACGAAGTGCACGAAGGGGACGAAGTTGACGAAGTTTACGAAGTGGACGAAGATGACGAAGTGGACGAAGCGGAGGAAGCGGAGGAAGCTGAGGAAGTGGACGAAGTTGACAAAGTGGAGGAATTGGAGGAAGTGGATGAAGTGGAGGAAGTGGATAAAGTGGAGAAAGTGGACAAAATTGAGGAAGTGACGAAGTGGCGGAAGTGGAGGAAGTGGAGAAAGTGGAGGAAGTGAAGGAAGTGGAGGAAGTCTACGAAGTGGACGAAGTGGACGAAGAGGACGAAGTGGACGAAGTGGGCGGAGTTGACGAATTGGATGAAGTGGACCAAGTGGACGAAGGGGACGAAGTTGATGAAGTGGACGAAGTGGAGGAAGTGGAGGAAGTATACGAAAATGAAGAAGTGGCGAAGTGGACGGAGTTGAAGAAGTGGAGGAAGTGGACGAAGTTGACAAAGTTGACGAACTGGATGAAGTTGACGAAGTGTACGATGTGGACGAAGCGGCCAAACGGGACGAAGTGGACGAAGTTGACGAAGTGGACGAAGTTGACGAAGTGGACGAAGTTGACGAGGTGGAGGAAGTGGAGGAAGTGGAGGAAGTGGAGGAAGTGAAGGAAGTGGAGGAAGTTGACGAAGTGGACGAAGTGGACGAAATGGACGAAGTGGACGAAGTGGAGGAAGTTGACGAAGTGGACGAAGTGGCGAAGTGACGAAGTGGACGAAGTTGACGAAGTGGATGTACCTGACAAAGTTGACAAAGTGGACAAAGTGGAGGAAGAAGTGGATGAAGTGGACGAAGTGGACGAAGTGGAGGAAGTGCAGGAAGTCGAGGAAGTGGAGGAAGTGGACGATGTGGCGAAGTGGACGAAGTGGAGGAAGCGGAGGAAGCGAAGGAAGGTAGGAAGCGGAGCAAGCGAAGGAAGCGGAGGAAGGGGAAGAAGTGTACGAAGTGGGGGAAGTGGAGGTGGTGGACGAAGTGGATGAAGTGGACGAAGTTGACGAAGTGGACGAAGTGGACGAAGTGGACGAAGTGGATGAAGTTGACGAAGTGGAGGAAGTGGAGGAAGTGGAGGAAGTTGACGAAGTGGACCAAGTGCAGGAAGTGGAGGAAGTAGGCGAAGTAGACGAAGTGGACGAAGTTGACGAAGTTGAAGAAGTTGACGAAGTGGACGACGTGGAGAAAGTGAAGGAAGTGGAAGAAGTGGAGCAAGTGGCGAAGTGGACGAAGTTAACGAAGTGGAGGAAGTGGAGGAAGTGGCGATGTGGGCGAAGTGGAGGAAGTGGACGAAGTGGACGAAGTTGACGACGTGGACGAAGTGGACGAAGTGGAGGAAGTGCAGGAAGTAGAGGAAGTGGAGGAAGTGGACGATGTGGCGAAGTGGACGATGTGGCGAAGTGGACGAAGCGAAGGAAGCAAAGGATGCGGAGGAAGCGGTGGAAGTAGCGGAAGTGGACGATGTGGGCGGAGTTGACAAAGTGGAGGAAGTGGAGGAAGTGGAAGAACTGGAGGAACTGGAGTTAGTGGAGGAAGCGGACGAAGTTGATGAAGTAGACGAAGTGGAGGAAGTGGTTCAAGTGGAGGAAGTGGACAAAGTTGGCGGAGTTGACGAAGTGGAGGAAGTGGACGAAGTTGACGAAGTGGAGGAAGCGGAGGAAGGTAGGAAGCGGAGGAAGCGAAGGAAGTGCAGGAAGCGGAGGAAGGGGAGGAAGTGTACGAAGTGGGGGAAGTGGAGGTAGTGGACGAAGTGGATGAAGTGGACGAAGTTGACGAAGTGGACGAAGTGGACGAAGTGGACGAAGTGGACGAAGTGGACGAAGTGGACGAAGTTAACGAAGTGGAGGAAGTGGAGGAAGTGGGCGGTGTGGGCGAAGTGGACGACGTGGACGACTACGAAGTGGACGAAGTTGACGAAGTGGACGAAGTGGACGAAGTGCAGGAAGTATAGGAAGTGGAGGAAGTGGACGATGTGGCGAAGTGGACGAAGTGGACGAAGCGAAGGAAGCGAAGGATGCGGAGGAAGCGGTGGAAGTGGCGGAAGTGGACGATGTGGGCGGAGTTGACAAAGTGGAGGAAGTGGAAGAACTGGAGGAAGTGGAGTTAGTGAGGAAGCGAACGAAGTTGATGAAGTAGACGAAGTGGAGGAAGTGGTTCAAGTGGAGGAAGTGGACAAAGTTGGCGGAGTTGACGAAGTGGAGGAAGTGGACGATGTTGACGAAGTGGACGAAGTGCACGACGGGGACGAAGTTGACGAAGTTTACGAAGTGGACGAAGCGGAGGAAGCGGAGGAAGCGGAGGAAGTGGACGAAGTTGACAAAGTGGAGGAATTGGAGGAAGTGGATGAAGTGGAGGAAGTGGAGAAAGTGGAGGAAGTGGACGAAATTGAGGAAGTGACGAAGTGGCGGAAGTGGAGGAAGTGGAGGAAGTGGAGAAAGTGGAGGAAGTGAAGGAAGTGGAGGAAGTCTACGAAGTGGACGAAGTGGACGAAGAGGACGAAGTGGACGAAGTGGGCGGAGTTGACGAAGTGGATGAAGTGGACCAACTGGACGAAGGGGACGAAGTTGATGAAGTGGAGGAAGTGGAGGAAGTGGAGGAAGTATACGAAAATGAAGAAGTGGCGAAGTGGACGGAGTTGAAGAAGTGGAGGAAGTGGAGGAAGTGGAGGAAGTGGAGGAACTGGACGAAGTTGACAAAGTTGACGAACTGGATGAAGTTGACGAAGTGGACGAAGTGGACGATGTGGACGAAGCGGGCGAACGTGACGAAGTGGACGAAGTTGACGAAGTGGACGAAGTTGACGAGGTGGAGGAAGTGGAGGAAGTGGATGAAGTGCCCGAAGTGGGGAAGAAGTGGATGAAGTGGAGGAAGTGGAGGAAGTGGAGGAAGTGCAGGAAGTGGAGGAAGTTGACGAAGTGAAGGAAGTGGAGGAAGTTGACGAACTGGACGAAGTGGAGGAAGTTGACGAAGTGGACGAAATGGCGAAGTGACGAAGTGGACGAAGTTGACGAAGTGGATGTACCTGACAAAGTTGACAAAGTGGACAAAGTGGAGGAAGAAGTGGATGAAGTGGACGAAGTGGAGGAAGTGGAGGAAGTGCAGGAAGTCGAGGAAGTGGACGATGTGGCGAAGTGGACGAAGTGGAGGAAGCGGAGGAAGCGAAGGAAGGTAGGAAGCGGAGGAAGCGAAGGAAGTGCAGGAAGCGGAGGAAGGGGAAGAAGTGTACGAAGTGGGGGAAGTGGAGGTGGTGGACGAAGTGGATGAAGTGGACGAAGTGGACGAAGTGGACAAAATGGACGAAGTGGACGAAGTGGATGAAGTTGAGGAAGTGGAGGAAGTTGAGGAAGTGGAGGAAGTTGACGAAGTGGACCAAGTGCAGGAAGTGGAGGAAGTAGGCGAAGTGGACGAAGTTGACGAAGTTGAAGAAGTTGACGAAGTGGACGACGTGGAGAAAGTGAAGGAAGTGGAAGAAGTGGAGCAAGTGGCGAAGTGGACGAAGTTAACGAAGTGGAGGAAGTGGAGGAAGTGGGCGATATGGGCGAAGTGGACGACGTGGAGGACTACGAAGTGGACGAAGTTGACGAAGTGGACGAAGTGGACGAAGTGGACGAAGTGGACGAAGTGGACGAAGTGGACGAAGTGCAGGAAGTAGAGGAAGTGGACGATGTGGCGAAGTGAACGAAGTGGACAAAGCGAAGGAAGCGAAGGATGCGGAGGAAGGGGTGGAAGTGGCGGAAGTGGACGATGTGGGCGGAGTTGACAAAGTGGAGGAAGTGGAAGAACTGGAGCAAGTGGAGTTAGTGAGGAAGCGGACGAAGTTGATAAAGTAGACGAAGTGGAGGAAGTGGTTCAAGTGGAGGAACTGGACAAAGTTGGCGGAGTTGACGAAGTGGAAGAAGTGGACGATGTTGACGAAGTGGACGAAGTGCACGAAGGGGACGAAGTTGACGAAGTTTACGAACTGGACGAAGTGGACGAAGATGACGAAGTGGACGAAGTGCATGAAGCGGAGGAAACGAAGGAAGCTGAGGAAGTGGACGAAGTTGACAAAGTGGACGAAATGGAGGAAGTTGATGAAGTGGAGGAAGTGGAGAAAGTGGAGGAAGTGGACGAAATTGAGGAAGTGACGAAGTGGAGGAAGTGGAGGAAGTCGAGAAAGTGGAGGAAGTGAAGGAAGAGGAGGAAGTCTACGAAGTGGACGAAGTGGACGAAGAGGACGAAGTGGACGAAGTGGACGAAGTGGACGAAGTGGGCGGAGTTGACGAAGTGGATGAATTGGACCAAGTGGACGAAGGGGACGAAGTTGATGAAGTGGAGGAAGTGGAGGAAGTATACGAAATTGAAGGAGTGGCGAAGTGGACGGAGTTGAAGAAGTGGAGGAAGTGGAGGAAGTGGAGGAAGTGGACGAAGTTGACAAAGTTGACGAACTGGATGAAGTTGACGAAGTGGACGAAGTGGACGATGTGGACGAAGCGGGCGAACGGAACGAAGTGGACGAAGTTGACGAAGTGGACGAAGTTGACGAGGTGGAGGAAGTGGAGGAAGTGGATGAAGTGCCCGAAGTGGGGAAGAAGTGGATGAAGTGGAGGAAGTGGAGGAAGTGAAGGAAGTGGAGGAAGTTGACGAAGTGGACGAAGTGGAGGAAGTTGACGAAGTGGACGAAGTGGCGAAGTGACGAAGTGGACGAAGTTGACGAAGTGGATGAACCTGACAAAGTTGACAAAGTGGACAAAGTGGACGAAGAAGTGGATGAAGTGGACGAAGTGGACGAAGTGGAGGAAGTGCATGAAGTGCAGGAAGTAGAGGAAGTGGACGATATGGCGAAGTGGACGAAGTGGACGAAGCGAAGGAAGCGAAGGATGCGGAGGAAGCGGTGGAAGTGGCAAGAGTGGACGATGTGAGTGGAGTTGACAAAGTCGAGGAAGTGGAGGAAGTGGAAGAACTGGAGGAAGTGGAATTAGTGGAGGAAGCGGACGAAGTTGATGAAGTAGACGAAGTGGAGGAAGTGGTTCAACTGGAGGAAGTGGACAAAGTTGGCGGAGTTGACGAAGTGGAGGAAGTGGACGATGTTGACGAAGTGGATGAAGTGCACGAAGGGGACGAAGTTGACGAAGTTTACGAACTGGACGAAGTGGACGAAGATGACGAAGTTGACGAAGCGGAGGAAGCGGAGGAAGATGAGGAAGTTGAGGAAGTTGACAAAGTGGACGAATTGGAGGAAGTGGATGAAGTGGAGGAAGTGGAGAAAGTGGAGGAAGTGGACGAAATTGAGGAAGTGATGAAGTGGCGGAAGTGGAGGAAGTGGAGGAAGTGGAGAAAGTGGAGGAAGTGAAGGAAGTGGAGGAAGTCTACGAAGTGGACGAAGTGGACGAAGTGGACGAACTGGGCGGAGTTGACGAAGTGGATGAAGTGGACCAAGTGGACGAAGGGGACGAAGTTGATTAAGTGGAGGAAGTGGAGGAAGTGGACGAAGTGGACGAAATTGAAGAAGTGGACGAAGTGTAGGACTACGAAGTGGACGGAGTTGAAGAAGTGGAGGAAGTGGACGAAGTTGACAAAGTGGACGACGTGGAGGACTACGAAGTGGACGAAGTTGACGAAGTGGACGAAGTGGACGAAGTGGACGAAGTGGACGAAGTGGAGGAAGTGCAGGAAGTAGAGGAAGTGGAGGAAGTGGACGATGTGGCGAAGTGGACGAAGTGGACGAAGCGAAGGAAGCGAAGGATGCGGAGGAAGCGGTGGAAGTGGCGGAAGTGGACGATGTGGGCGGAGTTGACAAAGTGGAGGTAGTGGAGGAAGTGGAAGAACTGGAGGAAGTGGAGTTAGTGGACGAAGCGGACGAAGTTGATGAAGTAGACGAAGTGGAGGAAGTGGTTGAAGTGGAGGAAGTGGACAAAGTTGGCAGAGTTGACGAAATGGAGGAAGTGGACGATGTTGACAAAGTGGACGAAGTGCACGAAGGGGACGAAGTTGACGAAGTTTATGAACTGGACGAAGTGGACGAAGATGACGAAGTGGACGAAGCGGAGGAAGCGGAGGAAGCGGAGGAAGTTGAGGAAGTGGAGGAAGTTGACAAAGTGGACGAATTGGAGGAAGTGGATGAAGTGGAGGAAGTGGAGAAAGTGGAGGAAGTGGACGAAATTGAGGAAGTGACGAAGTGGCGGAAGTGGAGGAAGTGGAGGAAGTGGAGAAAGTGGAGGAAGTGAAGGAAGTGGAGGAAGTCTACGAAGTGGACGATGTGGACGAAGTGGGCGGAGTTGACGAAGTGGATGAAGTGGACCAAGTGGACGAAGGGGACGAAGTTGATGAAGTGGAGGAAGTGGAGGAAGTGCACGAAGTGGACGAAATTGAAGAAGTGGCGAAGTGGACGGAGTTGAAGAAGTTGAGGAAGTGGACGAAGTTGACAAACTTGACGAACTGGATGAAGTTGACAATGTGGACGAAGCGGGCGAACGGGACGAAGTGGACGAAGTTGACGAAGTTGACGAAGTGGACGAAGTTGACGAGGTGGAGGAAGTGGAGGAAGTGGATGAAGTGGACGAAGTAGGGAAGAAGTGGATGAACCTGACAAAGTTGACAAAGTGGACAAAGTGGAGGAAGAAGTGGATGAAGTGGAGGAGGTGGAGGAAGTGGAGGAAGTGGAGGAAGTGGAGGAAGTGGACGTAGTGGAGGAAGTCGACGAAGTTGACGAGGGTAACGAAGGTGACGAAGTTGACGAAGTGAAGAAGTGGACGACGTGGACGAAGTTGACGAAGTGGAGGTAGTGGACGAAGTCGACGAAGTGAACGAAGTTGACGAAGTTGACGAAGTGGCGAAGTGGACGAAGTTGAAGAAGTGCAGGAAGTGAACGAAGTGGACAAAGTTGACGAAGTGGACGAAGTTAACGAAGTGGACGATGTTGACGAAGTGGACGAAGTGGACGATGTGGACGAAGGGGACGAAGTGGACGAACTGGAGAAGTGGACGAAGTGGACGAAGTGGAGGAAGAAGTGGGCGATGTGGACGAAGGCGACGAAGTGGAGGAAGTTCACGAAGTGGATGAAGTTGAAGAAGTTGACGAAGTGGAGGAAGTGGAGGAAGTAGACGAAGTTGACGAAGTGGACGAAGTTGACGATGTAGAAGTAGTGGACGAAGTGGATGAAGTTGACGAAGGTGACGAAGTAAACGAAGTTGACGAAGTAGAAGAAGTGGACGAAGTTGATGAAGTGGACAAAGGTGACGAAGTGGACGAAGTGGAGGAAGTGAACAAAGTGGCGAAGTGAAAGAAGTGGACGAAGATGACGAAGTGGAGGAAGTGGACGAAGTGGGGAAGTGGACGAAGTGGAGGAAGTTGAAGAAGTGCAAGAAGTGGACGAAGTTGACAAAGTTCACGAACTGGATAAACTTGACGAATTGGACGAAGTTGACGAATTGGATGAAGTTGACGAAGTTGACGAAGAGGACAAAGTGGGCGAAGTGGACGAAGTGGACAATGTGGACGAAGAGGACGAAGGGGACAAAGTGGACAAAGTTGAGGAAGTGGAGGAAGTGGACGAAGTGGACAAAGTGGAGGAAGTTGACGAAGTTGACGAAGTGGAGGAACTTGACGAAGTGGAGGAAGTGGAGGAAGTGGCGATGTGGCGAAGTGGACGAAGTTGACGAAATAAACGATGTGAAGGAAGTGGAGGAAGGGGAGGAAGTGGACGAAGTGGATGAACTTGATGAAGTTGAAGAAGTGGAGGAAGTGGGTGAAATGGGCGAAGTGGAAGAAGTTGACGAAGTGGAGGAAGTGGAGGTAGTGGACGAAGTTGACGAAGGTGACGAAGTAGACGAAGTTGACAAAGTACAAGAAGTGGACTAAGTGGACGAAGTTGACGAATTGGACGAATTGGACGAAGTGGGCGAAGTGTACGAAGTGGACGAAGTGGACGAAGTGGACGAAGTGGACGAAGTGGACGAAGTGGACGAAGTGGACGGAGTTGACGAAGTGGACCAAGTGGACGAAGTGGACGAAGGGGACAAAGTTGACGAAGTGGAGGAACTGGAGGAAGTGGAAGAAGCGGACGAAGTGGACGAAGTTGACGAAATGGAGGAAGTGGAGGAAGTGGAGAAAGTGGAGGAAGTGGACGAAATTGAGGAAGTGACGAAGTGGAGGAAGTGGAGGAAGTGGAGAAAGTGGAGGAAGTGAAGGAAGTGGAGGAAGTCTACGAAGTGGACGACGTGGACGAAGAGGACGAAGTGGACGAAGTGGGCGGAGTTGACGAAGTGGATGAATTGGACCAAGTGGACGAAGGGGACTAAGTTGATGAAGTGGAGGAAGTGGAGGAAGTATACGAAATTGAAGAAGTGGCGAAGTGGACGGAGTTGAAGAAGTGGAGGAAGTGGAGGAAGTGGACGAAGTTGACAAAGTTGACGAACTGGATGAAGTTGACGAAGTGGACGAAGTGGACGAAGTTGACGAGGTGGAGGAAGTGGAGGAAGTGGATGAAGTGCCCGAAGTGGGGAAGAAGTGGATGAAGTGGAGGAAGTGGAGGAAGTGAAGGAAGTGGAGGAAGTTGACGAAGTGGACGAAGTGGAGGAAGTTGACGAAGTGGACGAAGTGGCGAAGTGACGAAGTGGACGAAGTTAACGAAGTGGATGAACCTGACAAAGTTGACAAAGTGGACAAAGTGGACGAAGAAGTGGATGAAGTGGACGAAGTGGACGAAGTGGAGGAAGTGCAGGAAGTGCAGGAAGTAGAGGAAATGGACGATATGGCGAAGTGGACGAAGTGGACGAAGCGAAGGAAGCGAAGGATGCGGAGGAAGCGGTGGAAGTGGCGGAAGTGGACGATGTGAGTGGAGTTGACAAAGTCGAGGAAGTGGAGGAAGTGGCAGAACTGGAGGAAGTGGAATTAGTGGAGGAAGCGGACGAAGTTGATGAAGTAGACGAAGTGGAGGAAGTGGTTCAAGTGGAGGAAGTGGACAAAGTTGGCGGAGTTGACGAAGTGGAGGAAGTGGACGATGTTGACGAAGTGGACGAAGTGCACGAAGGGGACGAAGTTGACGAAGTTTACGAACTGGACGAAGTGGACGAAGATGACGAAGTTGACGAAGCGGAGGAAGCGGAGGAAGTTGAGGAAGTGGAGGAAGTTGACAAAGTGGACGAATTGGAGGAAGTGGATGAAGTGGAGGAAGTGGAGAAAGTGGAGGAAGTGGACGAAATTGAGGAAGTGACGAAGTGGCGGAAGTGGAGGAAGTGGAGGAAGTGGAGAAAGTGGAGGAAGTGAAGGAAGTGGAGGAAGTCTACGAAGAGGACGAAGTGGACGAAGTGGACGAACTGGGCGGAGTTGACGAAGTGGATGAAGTGGACCAAGTGGACGAAGGGGACGAAGTTGATGAAGTGGAGGAAGTGGAGGAAGTGGACGAAGTGGACGAAGTGGACGAAATTGAAGAAGTGGCGAAGTGGACGGAGTTGAAGAAGTGGAGGAAGTGGAGGAAGTGGACGAAGTTGACAAAGTGGACGACGTGGAGGACTACGAAGTGGACGAAGTTGACGAAGTGGACGAAGTGGACGAAGTGGACGAAGTGGAGGAAGTGCAGGAAGTAGAGGAATTGGAGGAAGTGGACGATGTGGCGAAGTGGACGAAGTGGACGAAGCGAAGGAAGCGAAGGATGCGGAGGAAGCGGTGGAAGTGGCGGAAGTGGACGATGTGGGCGGAGTTGACAAAGTGGAGGTAGTGGAGGAAGTGGAAGAACTGGAGGAAGTGGAGTTAGTGGACGAAGCGGACGAAGTTGATGAAGTAGACGAAGTGGAGGAAGTGGAGGAAGTGGACGAAATTGAAGAAGTGGCGAAGTGGACGGAGTTGAAGAAGTGGAGGAAGTGGACGAAGTGGACGAAGTGGACGAAGTTGACAAAGTTGACGAACTGGATGAAGTTGACGAAGTGGACGATGTGGACGAAGCGGGCGAACAGGACGAAGTGGACGAAGTTGACGAGGTGGAGGAAGTGGAGGAAGTGGATGAAGTGCACGAAGTGGGGAAGTGGATGAAGTGAAGGAAGTGAAGGAAGTGGAGGAAGTTGACGAAGTGGACGAAGTGGAGGAAGTTGACGAAGTGGACGAAGTGGCGAAGTGACGAAGTGGACGAAGTTGACGAAGTGGATGAACCTGACAAAGTTGACAAAGTGGAGGAAGAAGTGGATGAAGTGGACGAAGTGGAGGAAGTGCAGGAAGTACAGGAAGTTGAGGAAGAGGACGATGTGGCGAAGTGGACGAAGTGGACGAAGCGAAGGAAGCGAAGGATGCAGAGGAAGCGGTGGAAGTGGCGAAAGTGGACAATGTGAGCGGAGTTGACAAAGTGGAGGAAGTGGAAGAACTGGAGGAAGTGGAGTTAGTGGAGGAAGCGGACGAAGTTGATGAAGTAGACGAAGTGGAGGAAGTGGTTCAAGTGGAGGAAGTGGACAAAGTTGGCAGAGTTGACGAAATGGAGGAAGTGGACGATGTTGACAAAGTGGACGAAGTTCACGAAGGGGACGAAGTTGACGAAGTTTACGAACTGGACGAAGTGGACGAAGATGACGAAGTGGACGAAGCGGAGGAAGCGGAGGAAGTTGAGGAAGTGGAGGAAGTTGACAAAGTGGACGAAGAGGACGAAGTGGACGAAGTGGACGAAGTGCACGAAGTGGGCGGAGTTGACGAAGTGGATGAATTGGACCAAGTGGACGAAGGGGACGAAGTTGATGAAGTGGAGGAAGTGGAGGAAGTATACGAAATTGAAGAAGTGGCGAAGTGGACGGAGTTGAAGAAGTGGAGGAAGTGGAGGAAGTGGAGGAAGTGGAGGAAGTGGACGAAGTGGACGAAGTTGACAAAGTTGACGAACTGGATGAAGTTGACGAAGTTGACGAAGTGGACGATGTGGACGAAGCGGGCGAACGGAACGAAGTGGACGAAGTTGACGAAGTGGACGAAGTGGACGAAGTTGACGAGGTGGAGGAAGTGGAGGAAGTGGATGAAGTGCCCGAAGTGGGGAAGAAGTGGATGAAGTGGAGGAAGTGGAGGAAGTGAAGGAAGTGGAGGAAGTTGACGAAGTGGACGAAGTGGAGGAAGTTGACGAAGTGGACGAAGTGGCGAAGTGACGAAGTGGACGAAGTTGACGAAGTGGATGAACCTGACAAAGTTGACAAAGTGGACAAAGTGGACGAAGAAGTGGATGAAGTGGACGAAGTGGACGAAGTGGAGGAAGTGCAGGAAGTGCAGGAAGTAGAGGAAGTGGACGATATGGCGAAGTGGACGAAGCGAAGGAAGCGAAGGATGCGGAGGAAGCGGTGGAAGTGGCGGAAGTGGACGATGTGAGTGGAGTTGACAAAGTCGAGGAAGTGGAGGAAGTGGAAGAACTGGAGGAAGTGGAATTAGTGGAGGAAGCGGACGAAGTTGATGAAGTAGACGAAGTGGAGGAAGTGGTTCAAGTGGAGGAAGTGGACAAAGTTGGCGGAGTTGACGAAGTGGAGGAAGTGGACGATGTTGACGAAGTGGACGAAGTGCACGAAGGGGACGAAGTTGACGAAGTTTACGAACTGGACGAAGTGGACGAAGATGACGAAGTTGACGAAGCGGAGGAAGCGGAGGAAGTTGAGGAAGTTGAGGAAGTTGACAAAGTGGACGAATTGGAGGAAGTGGATGAAGTGGAGGAAGTGGACGAAATTGAGGAAGTGATGAAGTGGCGGAAGTGGAGGAAGTGGAGGAAGTGGAGAAAGTGGAGGAAGTGAAGGAAGTGGAGGAACTCTACGAAGTGGACGAAGTGGACGAAGTGGACGAACTGGGCGGAGTTGACGAAGTGGATGAAGTGGACCAAGTGGACGAAGGGGACGAAGTTGATTAAGATGAGGAAGTGGAGGAAGTGGACGAAGTGGACGAAGTGGACGAAATTGAAGAAGTGGACGAAGTGGAGGACTACGAAGTGGACGGAGTTGAAGAAGTGGAGGAAGTGGACGAAGTTGACAAAGTGGACGACGTGGAGGACTACGAAGTGGACGAAGTTGACGAAGTGGACGAAGTGGACGAAGTGGACGAAGTGGACGAAGTGGAGGAAGTGCAGGAAGTAGAGGAAGTGGAGGAAGTGGACGATGTGGCGAAGTGGACGAAGTGGACGAAGCGAAGGAAGCGAAGGATGCGGAGGAAGCGGTGGAAGTGGCGGAAGTGGACGATGTGGGCGGAGTTGACAAAGTGGAGGTAGTGGAGGAAGTGGAAGAACTGGAGGAAGTGGAGTTAGTGGACGAAGCGGACGTAGTTGATGAAGTAGATGAAGTGGAGGAAGTGGTTGAAGTGGAGGAAGTGGACAAAGTTGGCAGAGTTGACGAAATGGAGGAAGTGGAGGAAGAAGTGGATGAAGTGGAGGAGGTGGAGGAAGTGGAGGAAGTGGAGGAAGTGAGGGAAGTGGAGGAAGTGGAGGAAGTGGACGTAGTGGAGGAAGTCGACGAAGTTGACGAGGGTGACGAAGGTGACGAAGTTGACGAAGTGAAGAAGTGGACGACGTGGACGAAGTTGACGAAGTGGAGAAAGTGGACGAAGTCGACGAAGTGAACGAAGTTGACGAAGTTGACGAAGTGGCGAAGTGGACGAAGTTGAAGAAGTGCAGGAAGTGAACGAAGTGGACAAAGTTGACGAAGTGGACGAAGTTAACGAAGTGGACGATGTTGACGAAGTGGACGAAGTGGACGATGTGGACGAAGGGGACGAAGTGGACGAACTGGAGAAGTGGACGAAGTGGACGAAGAAGTGGGCGATGTGGACGAAGGCGACGAAGTGGAGGAAGTTCACGAAGTGGATGAAGTTGAAGAAGTTGACGAAGTGGAGGAAGTAGACGAAGTTGACGAAGTGGACGAAGTTGACGATGTAGAAGTAGTGGTCGAAGTGGATGAAGTTGACGAAGGTGACGAAGTAAACGAAGTTGACGAAGTAGAAGAAGTGTACGAAGTTGATGAAGTGGACGAAGGTGACGAAGTGGACGAAGTGGAGGAAGTGAACAAAGTGGCGAAGTGAAAGAAGTGGACGAAGATGACGAAGTGGAGGAAGTGGACGAAGTGGGGAAGTGGACGAAGTGGACGAAGTTGAAGAAGTGCAAGAAGTGGACGAAGTTGACAAAGTTCACGAACTGGATAAACTTGACGAATTGGACGAAGTTGACGAATTGGATGAAGTTGATGAAGTTGACGAAGAGGACAAAGTGGGCGAAGTGGACGAAGTGGACAATGTGGACGAATAGGACGAAGGGGACAAAGTGGACAAAGTTGACGAAGTGGAGGAAGTGGAGGAAGTGGACGAAGAAGTGGAGGAAGTGGAGGAAGTGGAGGAAGTTGACGAAGTGGCACGAAGTGGAGGAAGTTGACGAAGTTGACGAAGTGGAGGAACTTGACGAATTGGAGGAAGTGGAGGAAGTGGAGGAAGTGGCGATGTGGCGAAGTGGACGAAGTTGACGAAATAAACGATGTGAAGGAAGTGGAGGAAGGGGAGGAAGTGGACGAAGTGGATGAACTTGATGAAGTTGAGGAAGTGGAGGAAGTGGGTGAAATGGGCGAAGTGGAAGAAGTTGACGAAGTGGAGGAAGTGGAGGTAGTGGACGAAGTTGACGAAGGTGACGAAGTAGACGAAGTTGACAAAGTACAAGAAGTGGACTAAGTGGACGAAGTTGACGAATTGGACGAATTGGACGAAGTGGGCGAAGTGTACGAAGTGGACGAAGTGGACGAAGTGGATGAAGTGGACGAAGTGGACGGAGTTGACGAAGTGGACCAAGTGGACGAAGTGGACGAAGGGGACAAAGTTGACGAAGTGGAGGAACTGGAGGAAGTGGAAGAAGCGGACGAAGTGGACGAAGTTGACGAAATGCAGGAAGTGGAGGAAGTGGAGAAAGTGGAGGAAGTGGACGAAATTGAGGAAGTGACGAAGTGGAGGAAGTGGAGGAAGTGGAGAAAGTGGAGGAAGTGAAGGAAGTGGAGGAAGTCTACGAAGTGGACGACGTGGACGAAGAGGACGAAGTGGACGAAGTGGGCGGAGTTGACGAAGTGGATGAATTGGACCAAGTGGACGAAGGGGACGAAGTTGATGAAGTGGAGGAAGTGTAGGAAGTATACGAAATTGAAGAAGTGGCGAAGTGGACGGAGTTGAAGAAGTGGAGGAAGTGGAGGAAGTGGACGAAGTTGACAAAGTTGACGAACTGGATGAAGTTGACGAAGTGGACGAAGTGGACGAAGTTGACGAGGTGGAGGAAGTGGAGGAAGTGGATGAAGTGCCCGAAGTGGGGAAGAAGTGGATGAAGTGGAGGAAGTGGAGGAAGTGAAGGAAGTGGAGGAAGTTGACGAAGTGGACGAAGTGGAGGAAGTTGACGAAGTGGACGAAGTGGCGAAGTGACGAAGTGGACGAAGTTAACGAAGTGGATGAACCTGACAAAGTTGACAAAGTGGACAAAGTGGACGAAGAAGTGGATGAAGTGGACGAAGTGGACGAAGTGGAGGAAGTGCAGGAAGTGCAGGAAGTAGAGGAAATGGACGATATGGCGAAGTGGACGAAGTGGACGAAGCGAAGGAAGCGAAGGATGCGGAGGAAGCGGTGGAAGTGGCGGAAGTGGACGATGTGAGTGGAGTTGACAAAGTCGAGGAAGTGGAGGAAGTGGCAGAACTGGAGGAAGTGGAATTAGTGGAGGAAGCGGACGAAGTTGATGAAGTAGACGAAGTGGAGGAAGTGGTTCAAGTGGAGGAAGTGGACAAAGTTGGCGGAGTTGACGAAGTGGAGGAAGTGGACGAGTTG